>NC_088175.1:19055990-19079874 GCF_028769735.1 Zonotrichia leucophrys gambelii
GGGAGAGGGTGGTTGGGGGATAATTTCTTATTTTCCTATTCTAATTTAATTGGTACTTAGTTACATTTCTATATCTCCAGCTCAGTTCTGGTTTCCTCATGATGGTAAATGGAGTGATCTCTTTCTGTCTTTATCTCAACCCATGAGTCTTTCATTGTATTTTCTCTCCCTTGCCCAGCTGAGAAGGAAAGGGATCAAGCAGATTTTGTGAGCACCTGGAATTCAGCCAGCATCAGCCCACCACAGGTCATTCTGACTCTTCATGATGTGTGTCTGCACAAAAGGAATGTCAATTAAAGCTATACAAGATACAAAAAGGTATAAAACAATCAAAGTATTCCTTATAATTTGGTGGTTACAAGTGATTTTTAAGGCAACAATCCAAAAGACCTGGCCTTCTTTTAGGGCACTTTTGTCATAAATAGTTTTCAATTCAAGGAGTTTATCCTAAATAATCAAATGGGTGTTAATGTAAAACAACAACCAGACTTTTCATTTCTGGGAGAGGGAAACAACATGGAGGAAAAATTGCAGATGATAATAAAATTGATCTAATACTGTTTCCACCTTCAAGAAAAAAGCGTAAAATCAGGAGTCTCAGGGAAATGCAGGAATTCCTGTATGAATGAATCTTAACAAACATATCATGAAGCTACAAATCTTGTTAAAATTTTTGTAGGATATCTGCAAGAATTAAGTTTGACAATCATATATAGCCTTATTAAAAATATATTTAGCTTAGTAGTGGTTTTCATAGCTACAAAAGTAGCTTTTTAACTCTCAGATAACTGATCCCTGCAGAGCATGCAGGCCTGCCAAGATTAAACAGGAGTGCAAAAACAAAGCACTGTTGCTATCTGTTTAATTAAACTTAATACAGTCAGACTCAGGAGAGAATTGTAGCTGAACTTGGGAAGTTTAAGTCTTGATAAATTGATACATCCTGCTCTCCAAGGCGTTTTTTTGCAGGTATGAATGAAAAATTATATGTATTTTTAAGCCTGTGGATATTTTTCATACGGAAGACAAGACTTTACAGCAAGAAAATTATTGCTTTCTTGATCTGAGTTACCATAAAAAATCCTGTAACTGTAGGTGTCTTTGGACTTTGTTGCAGTCAAACAAGATTCTTTCAGAGAAGAGCTCAGAATTGGGAAAAAGAATAGATCTGCTGCTGTTTAAACTATTAATGAAGTCATTTGAATTTTACTATCTGCTACATGGAAACCATGCATGCCCCTACACAGATCATTTGCATTTGTGAGATTATCCAATTTCAGGGAATTGTTCAATTATGAAATGTGAGCAACTTTAACAGAATTAAATTAGTGTCAGGTAAACGACCCCTTTGACCTTCAAGGCTCGCATATATCAATCAATATTTAAAAAGAGAGCTGGTGATTGCAGCTGGTGCCACGAGATGGCAGTGCTCCAAAGAATTTGGTTCTCTGGATTTCAAGGATTAAAATAATTCAGCAAAGAATTTTAGTATGGGCTAGTTTTTTAAACTTCTCTTCCTTTCTGGGGAATGTAGCTCTCAAAGTAAAATTTCCTTCCCCAAAATTTTTAATAATTTATGAATTTTACACTCACCTTCATTTCCTCAACCTGTTGACAACTTGAAAAATTAAACCACTCTCATCTTCAAATCCCATCCTCCCATAGATTCTACAATTAATCTCTTCTAGTTCTACTCCCATATAACCCCTTCTACTTCCTGCTTATTTTAAGGGGCTCTGTCCTTCACTCTTCTTCTATTCAGTACCTAGTAATGTCTAGTCGAAGACCCTGTACAAGTTCCCTTTCCATGGTAATCAATTATGGTATGATTAATTACTGCTCTGTACCAACAGAAATGTCAGATGATCTTTCTCTTAGGGGTGTGAAGCTGCCACTTTTAGCTCAGCAAGGCTGACAGAAAATAATCTAATGAGCCTTTGCCTTTTCAACCTTCATCACTACTTTCTTTCAACCTTTTCAACCTTCATCACTACTTTCTTTCTCCATTCACTATGTCTAGCAGAGACTCAGAACACAGGTATCATTCACAACACTCTCAAATCAAACTCTTTTTCTAATCTCTCCACAAAGCTAATAGTCTGGTATCTCATTTCGTACCCTGCTAGCTGCAGCATCAGTTTTTTTAGCCTAGACAAACATCGCCTTGCTGTGTTCACAGTCATTCAAAGTGCCACCATAAAGATCATAGTGCTTCCTTGGACAGTTATCCCATTCTTTGAAGTAACAGAAGTAAAAAAAATTAAAAAGATTCTCCTTTGCTTTCAAAATCTTCACAGCCTTTTGGGGTTTTTTTGGCTTTTTTTTTTTTTATCTCTAGAACAGTAAAATGATAACTTCTAAGTTTGTGACTTCTAAGTCCATCAGTGAATTCCTAAGTTTGCAGGATTCCTTTCTGAATACATTTTTGCCCACCATCATAGTGCCTCTTACACCCAAGAAATGCTCACAAAAGCCGTTGATTCATTCTCACAAGAATTTCCCTAATTCCTATCCCACCATGTCCTGCAAAATAATTAGTGACTGGGTTACTGGTATGCTGAGATCCCTATTTACAATGCTGAGCAGAGTCCTTATTCTCATGGAGTCCCTATATTCTCTGAATATATCTATCCAACAGACAGAAAATGCTGCTGAATCAAAGGCAAACAGTCTAACAAAGGCCATGAATTATGTTTATATGGTACCCAAATTGCTGACAAAAGCAGAACTCACAAAAACCAAAGGGAAACGTCAAGGCCTAATCCTGTAGCCTGAAATGATGCCATCCTTGATGATTAGGATAATCTTGACTTCATCAGAAGAATTCAATTACTAAAAACTTCCATAAAGCAATTTGTGGATTCATATTTTAAAAGCAGAGAGAAGCATCATTATTAGCAAACATGACCTTCTAAATAATACAGATAATAAAATTTCATCAACATACATGCACTGAGCTCAAAACTGGCTGGATGAAGCTGAGGTTATACCTCAGAAAGAAATCTATCCTTGATATGAAGGCTGTAAATAATGGATCACTGCAGAAACTGCTACTTTCATTGCTATACATTGAAATATTATAGCTGCTCTCAATTTGCCTAGATTGAAGCCTCTGCTACTGGATTTCTTATGTTTTTGTTTAGCAAAACCTGTTGCATCAGGATGTATGGCATACAGATACCATATTCACCTCAACTCTGTCTCATGCGTAAAACCTACATAATGCTCTTTTAAATCTTAATACAGAACTGGTAGTCAAGAAATAGAACACACAAGAATTGACACTTCTGCTTGCTCCCCTGGAACACTATTTGAACACTCTGTTAAGTGCATTAAGTGCACAACATTCCTGAAAACATTCCTATGAAAGGAGAATCACAGATTTAGACAACAGGAAATCAACTGCCCCTCTCTAGAACTTAGATCCTCCAGGGGCTGCAGGCAGATATTTCCCTCCAATTCAAATCCAGAACATGGAGCCCTCTTCTAAAGATTGATGCATCCATTTTTTCAAGAAAGGGCATGGTGATTTTTCTTTCTTTTATAAGAGGAAAAAGGGCAGAGATGTGATTTTCACCTGTTTATGATATTATTGAAACATAGAGTCAGGGTAAGAGAATTCATTGCTTATCTGAGGATTCAAAACTCAGCACTAGATCATTTGACCATTCTGGGTACAGGAAGTTGTGTCATTGAGCAGAAAAGAATGCAAAAGCCATGCAGCCAAGAAAAAGAGCAAGTGCTGACATGACTATCTCACTTATTAGAGCACTTACCTGGAGCAGAAAAGTTCTGTATAATATTTCTAATCCCAAAAGTTCTTTCCTATATTATTGATAATGTCTCACCACCTTTGTTTTAAGATAAACATGTTTAATTTAAAGTTCAGAGATTGTTACAGAGACATCTTCTGTTGCTTATCTTTCAAGACTGTAAAGCTCCTTTCAGAATTACTGCTTTTCAGGATACAGTCTTCCCTCCTACAAAGTATGACCCTAATTCCCTATTCTTGTCCTTATGACCTTGCATTTGGCTGCACTAAAGTGTGTGTTTTTCAAGAGAACCCAAGTTAATAAGCTACACAAATTACCTTGTAAAACTGACCAAGCCTTATCCTTATTTACCACTCTACCATCCTTTAGTCACTACAGATTTTATAAGCAATAATTTGATTTTTTTGGAGCTGGTCATGCAAACTTCCAGTCTCAAAAACCATCAGGAAGACCTTGCGTGTATTATGGCTCCAATTCTGAATTTTTTGGTATTACTATATGAACAAAAAAAACACAAAAAAGGAAAAAAGTAATAAACAATGAAAAAAAGAATATGCTTCATATTTATTCATATGCATATTATTGATGCAAAACACATTAAAAATTTTTAAAACCATTTTGGAATGCACTACCATCAAAGATAAAAATTGGTATATAATAACATGATAGAACGGGGCAGGGTTATTCCAAAATTCATTTATGTTTCATCACTTTTTGTAGAACAAATTTTTTGAAAGATCCCTTCTTACTTGCTACCTCAGCCTTAGAAAAATTAACTATGGTATATTTTGTTCCACTTCAGCTCCTCATTCATTAAATATTCTGCAGTTACCACATGACTACCTATTATATATGCAATTAATATTTTGAATACAAGTTTTTCTAGGTCCCAGTTCTGTATGTGCTTCTTTTTGTGCATGTGGGAGCTCAAAAGAACTACACTCAATTAGTTAAAGTTGTGCCTGTTCCTGAGTGTTTGTAGAGTCAGGACTGAGGTAAGACTGTCTGTGATAAAGAACTGGTATGTGTGTACTTTAAACCTTTTACTACTGCAGAATTTTACATTCACAGAAAGCCTACTGTATTTGTTTAGTATTTCTTCTCATTTCCTCATGTAAGTAGAATATATAATTAACCTGAATTGTGGAATATAACTTATATGTCGACAGAGTGCAATTTATGTTTAAAAACAAACACTTTTGCATTCTAAGCAACATACAAGTCTTTTAGTACCCTTCTTCTACTTATTTTAAGACACATCTACCAAGTAAGGGAAATTTTAAAATCTTTTTCTTTGCCACTTTAAAGTTACAAAATCCTGAAACACCATGAACGTTATTTTTCAACATGTAATCCTGTACATTAATAAAGTAATTAAGTCATAGAAACTCTGAAAATAAGTAAGTTCATACCTTTTTCTTTCAAATTGCACCATCAATTAAGGTTCTTCTTTCTTTGTGTCCTCTGCTGTAAATAACATCTTCTCTCTAAAACATGATAAAACTGCTGCAAATAAGGAATATGAAAATTAGAAAAGCAGATGATTAATTCCTAGATAATGCTGATCTCTAAAAATGAAAAAAATACATCAAGAATCTTAATCTCTAGATTCTTATGTATGTTAGCTGATCAAATATTGCATCATGACATACATCAGACCATAGTATATAAACTGCAAGCAAAACAACTTGATATAAAGAGACTGGTCATTTCTATTTGAAGTAGAGATCATATTATTTAGAAAAGAAAGACAGGTAAAAGTTAAATAATTGGTAATAAATCTAAAAGAAAAAATAATCAGTCATAATTTTCCTCTCTCAGCTTAAGAAGCTCTTGCCTTTGTTGCACTGAAAATTTAAATGAAGTAATGCAGATTTACAGCTTAAATTGGGTATGTGAATTAATGTTCTGTGAAAACATTAAATACACATTAATCTTTAAATACTCTCTCAGGACAGAATACCTAGTAAATAGCCTTAAAATTTTGAATTATTTTTATTATATGCTATCAGTTGGAATTCTTCCTAGATTTTCAATTCAGCTGTTGATTTTAGAGGAAATACTGGGTCTTTGACTATCTTTGAAAAGTTAATAACTGAAAAATTCTGCTATTTAACTCTTCAATCTAAGTTGTACTAAAGGTGATGAAAGTTTATTGACTTCCACAGGCCATGGATCAAATTCTAAAAACAGTCTCTGGCTACTGTATGGACTCTACAAAGTTAATAAATGTCTAATGTGCAGACAGTTACAATGTGAAGAGCAGTATATGAAAAATATCTGAGATGTTAAAAAAAAAAAATCAGAAATTATTCCAGATATATATGGTACTTTTATTCAAGTTCGTAAGTGCCTTCATATTTTAGGAGCAGACCCCAGATTAAAAAGGTTGACATTCCATTTTGAAATTACACTGAACAGTTTTCAGGTTTTACTGTTTTTCCATGGTTCTCCTGAGATAATGACACTTTCAACAACTTGCTTTTTTGTTATAAAGACCTATGCCTTATGCTATAAACAGATATTATATGAAGGAAATCAGCAACAATTACAAAATGAAAAAAAGAAAAACAAGATTGATTTATCCTGCAACACATATTATGTCATAAAAATATTTTATATTTCCTTACAATAAAAAAAAAAACAGCAAGAAAAGAAGTCATATATGTAAAGAAAAAAATCAGCGTAATATGGTAGAACTTTGACTTACCAACAAAAAATTATGACATGAAGTGTATATATAGGCACATATACTCTCTGGGCACGTATACTCCATCCTATGGGAAAGACTGTGGATAAATCTCTTCATTTTAATTAAAACTACTCAAAATAATTTTTTCAAGTCATTCAATTTTAATATATAGAAAAGTGCCTAGCTGCCTTATACTTCAACACAACAGTTTCACAGATTTTACAATCCAAAGCCTCTACTGAAATCAATTGCTTTTTTGCCTGAATGAAAATAGCATCAGGGTTGTGAAATAAAATGTGAAAGTTAAACATGAAAATCAATCATATAATCAAATCAATCATATAATTCATTAGATTGGTTAGCATTTAAGGCATTCTTACAGCAACTCCATATAATGCAAAGGAATTTTTTTTTAAATAATTGAACAGGTTAGCAGAATGACTAGAAATAAGAGAATAACTGTTATAATAGAATAACTGTTATAATAGAATAATTGTTCTGATGTATGAGATTAGAGATCAATGCTTTAATAAGTAGATCATATTCATTCAAACTTAGAAAGAAATATTTCCCACTGCTTTTTGAACTCAATAGCAAGTATATAATCTTCATAAGTGTTTGTAGTAGTTTAGGATGCTCTAACACAAATCACTTTCCCTACAATGCAATTACCATACAGTTAAAATTTTAAAATAAAAATGTCAAAAAATTTAACTTTGAACTTACAACATTTAGAATGATTTCTGCGAACAATGGCTGGCCAAATAATTTTTACATTTCTAGGGATTTTTTCTCTAAGTTTTATCATTTACTTTAAATAAATTTAAACCAACCAAAACCAATTTGAATACTATTTTAATTGCATTACCATTGCTGCTCTTGTGTAGAAGTTATCGTTTCATTGAATGAACTAAACGAATGCTTTATCAATGTAAACTGAAATATTTGGGGCATGCTGCAGGTAAAGGTGAATGTTTTTACAGCACACACTCTCCTAAAACAGACTATTTATCATGCTTTGGAAAAGGGGACATGAAAAAACAATACTATGTGTGTGGCCTACATTACCTTCACTTAATGCACTAAATACAGGTTTTTTAGAAAATTGTGCAGTTTCTGCACCATTGATAATCTGACAGTAAGTATTTATTGAAGGTAAAACACTCATTGTCTGTTGACACTATTTGTTTTAATACATAATCTTGCTAACCAAATGATCTTTAAGCAATGCAGATAAGCAATGGCATGCAAAGGGTCACTTAAATGCCAATTTGACTGTTTCATAAACGTAAGCATTCTTTTCCCATGACTATTCTCAGCTACTTAATTGAAAGTATTATCCATTTACAAACTTAAGGCCTGCCATAAAAAGGCTCTCTTCTGTATCCAATAGACCTTTCAGGACCCTAAGAACAACAACATCTAATAAATAAAGGTTCCTTTTCTTTTCCTCTTCTCTTATAGAGAAGAGAAGAAGTAACCTATGGTCCATCTAAACAAAGCTATCTGTAAAGATCTTATTAGCAGTGGGGACCATAAAACTGAAGAGTCTGACTTGGCATGGGATGGACAGGATCAGGTAAATTAGGACACAGTCTGTACTGCTTTTGTAATCCACACTCCTACTAGAGAATGACAGATACATCCTATGACAAGAGCTAGGTAATAAGCAGTTGTCCTTAAATTACAGCTCTCCATGTAAAATCTCCTGAATTTCAGACAAGCACTGACTGTAATACAAATTCAAGTTAATGAATTTTTAATACATCTTCTCTATTTAAAGATGATGACTTACAGCTGGCATTGCTTATATTAAATTTGTGGTATTTTCCATTGTTTGTTTTTAATTATTTTGATTAGATTATTCTTGGAATTGTATGGACAAAAGCAACCCCCACATAAGCAACTTCAGTTTCTGCTGCAGTCAAGAGAAGTTTCATCTGCATATAACAGGACTGGATGGCTCCTATGGGTTTTAAAAAACATATCACAACTATTTCAAGGAGATAAACAGAAAATTAAACTAGAGATACCAAACTAAATCTGATCATTTAGATCAGGAATGGTAAGTGTTCAGATCCAAACTTGAAGGATGGCATCGTTTCTTCCCCACACTTGGCAATATTGCTATGCACCAATAACTTCATATATTTTCAGTAATTTTTTTATAATTATGAAATTAGTATTAAAAATTACTTGACATTTGAAGCCTGAGGAGCCAAATATTTTGGCAGGTCGTTTGTGCTCTTCTTGGAGCTCTTTCTGAGCTTTGTCTGGTTTAATTTTTTACATTGCTTTTCTTCCTATATGTAGCCTATCCAAGGATAAATGCTATACTACCAACTGCTGAGTTACACAGATATTTTCACACCCACTCTGGAGCAATGGCACACAAACAGCTCTGACCATCAGAAACATGCAAATGAACTAAACTACAGAGGTTTGAACTGCTGTCATTACACGTATCACAGCAGTGCCCACAGCTATTCAGTACAAGGAATAAACAGAAAACTGTAATAAAACAAAATTTCCAGTGTGCTCTACCTAAATTTTTCTTTCAGAATAGTATATAAGATTGGTATTACAATGTGAATAATCAAATTAGATCAAAATAATATTAATATGCAAAAATAATAAACTTAGAAGAATATGAACACATCTGCAATTTTTGGTGTGTTTTTAAGCAAATTCAAACATAAATACAGTTTAAAGGATAATACTTTTTGAAAGTTTCTTCAAGGTTACATTTACTAGATACAGGAACTCCAGTAGGAATATGTAAGGAATTCCTACTGTTTTCATCCACAGCTGCTCATTCCTAATTATTAGTTGTGCTTACTTGCACCAAAACTGGTTTTACATGCAGCAAAATAAATAACAGGTACATGTTGAAAAAATAATAATAAAAAAGAGTTGTAAAGACAGAAATTCATCTAGATCTTTGATTCTCTTTGTAGAATACCCCCACAAAGGAATTTTGCCCAGTAATCAGCTCATAGTAATCTAGGATCAAAAGCAAACAGCAAAGAAAAGGCACTACTGAAGTCAGCACTGCTGCCAAAGTGTCTGCATCTGATTCACAAAACTGAGCCTCAGAATCTCCACCCTTGTGCTGCTTTTGCCATGTTGTGATGACCTCCAGAGATCTGGTCCAACCTCAGCGATTTCAGAGTTCTGTTTCCTGCATCTTCCTAAATATCTTTAAGACAGACTAGCAGTGCCATCAATAGAAAGGATTCTCCTGAACTCCACCTAAAAGCTTGTATATGTAACAAAATAAAACGGGTTCAAGAAAAAAATAAGTAAGTATAATCATAGCATCAAAAAGAAACATAACAACACAGTGGGGAAAGTGAAAATTGAAGTGCTTTGTTTTGAAAAAGTCTATCTCAATATGAAAAGTAGGTCCACTTTTGGGCCCAGCTCTTCCTACTACACCATGGTAATTACTTCTGCAAGTCTGGGAAGGCTTGCAGAAGATACCTAAATGAGTCACTACCTTGTGAAGAGTCTTATTCAAAAGTAAAATTGCTTCATATGTTGTCAGTTTATTTTTGAAGCAAACAACACTGTTTATGGTAGCACATCCATGCAAAAAAGACAAAGGAACATAGTCAGATTTTTAATGTTTAGCAGAGAAACAGAAAGCTGATCAAAATTTTACACAGACAGAATAAACTAACAAAATTCTAGACTACAGAAAAGCTTTAAAGTAATATGTTTACCTGAAAATATATCAATAAAATGTACCAAATATAAGACTATGATCTTTTGAATGTCACATAAGTTTCCATCATGATCTCTTGTCAAATTTAAAGGAAAAATAAATTGCCATTTCCAGCTTTTGAAATGTCTAGATACTAATTTTTTTTAAAAAAACTACTCAAGTGACATCCAAAGAAACAGAAGATACTCAAAAACATTTGATGTCTTAGACCCCAATATAGCTAATTGAAACAGCCAAAACTAAAACTACAGCAGCTGTTGCTTTAAAATCATGATTCAAAGTTCTGTGATCTCACCTGTTTTGTGAAACACACCGTGGAGAGGGGACTTCAACACTCTCTTGTTAATGAATAATGGAGGCTATACTAAGCAGAGGGGAATTCCCTTAAAACTAAAGTCAGAGAACATGACCCAACACACTTACTATTACATGAACTCTTTAAATTTATATAATCTCATATTCTAGTCAGTATTTTTTGTAGAAACACCAGTGAACTAGCACACAACCTTTTAAATCAAAACATTTATGCAATTCAGTTAGAAATGTAACATAAAATAACAGTGACTAAAGCAAATAGCTGCATTTTTCATCTGACTGCTTTGTATATAATCAAATTTGCAAGTTCATCTACACAATCAATCAGTTTTTCTTGAAATTGCATGGGGTCTGGAGGCCACCAAGGAAAGCAAAATAATTTTGAAATCATACGTCACAACAACATGCCAATGAATAGTCTTCTATAGAAATATGAACATATAGTATATTGTCATTATTTTCTCTAAAAATAGTTCTACTAAGGATGCATTAGAGCATTTAGCTAGTTCATATGCGATTTTAAAACCATTTCTCTTTTTTTTTCTAAAAATTTCTCTCCATTCATCTTTCTGTGTGTAAAAGTGAAAGCATGCACTTTCAAGTTCAATAACAGATTTGAATTATGTAGTACTTGTGTTAAATACAACCAAATGTATGTTATCTTGTCAGGTGCCAATCTTGCAAACTACTTTCTCTTGTAAGATCACTGAACACACATTGATGACTGTGGTTGCAATAGCTTCCCTACACTACCAAAATGCCAAGCTGCCCAAAATATTTAATACTGTCTAAAAAACATCATCACAGTATCCTAGTACTGTTAAATGACTAGGAAACTGTTTTGCTGTCAAATAGTACTTTATAATTTAGAAGCAATAAGTAATCTTATTATAGTCTTTAGTATAATAAAAATTACCATCAATGACACTGTAATGTGTATTATTAATACATCATTTGGCATATTTAGATTATCAAGCAGCAGATGAACTGATTTTGCAGAGTATACTCTTCAAACTACCTACAAACACCATTATTAATACTTTCTTTGCCTCACTCTTTGACAGTAAGACTAGCTCCTCTCCAGGTACCAAGAGCCCTAATCTGAAAGACAAAATGAAGCCCTCATGATCCAAGGGGAGAACATCAGTGACCTGATACATCACTTAGACACACAAAAGTTTATGGGGACAGATGGGATCCACCCAAAAGTACTGAGGGAACTGTCGGAAGTGCCCACCAGGTGGCTTGTAAACATCTACCAGCAGTCCTGGCTAACCAGGGAGATCCCAGTTGACTGAAAGGTAATAAATGTTATGCTCTTCTACAAGAAGGGATTGAAGGAGGATCCAGGGAACTACAGGCCTGTCAGCCTCAGTGCCCAGAAAGGTCATGGAGAAAATCATCTTAAATGCCATCACACGGCATGTACAACCAGGAGATCAAGCTCAGCCAGCACGGGTGTGTGAAAGGCAGATCCTGTTTGACTCACCTAATCTCCTGTGACAACATGTCCTGTTTGGTGTGAAGTAAAGGCGGTCCATGTAGTGTCCTGGACTGTAGTCAAGTTTTTTCACCATTTCCCACAGCACACTCATGGAGAAACTGGTTGCTCATGATTTGGACAGATGCATTTTTCACTGGTTAAAAACTGGCCTGATGGCCAAGCCCAGAGAGTGGTGGTGACAGGAGTTGCACACACCTGGTGGCCTGTCACCAGTGGTGTTCCCCTGGGCTCACTATTGATGTCAGTCCTGCTAAACATCTTTATTGATGATCTAGATGAGGGGACAGAGTACACCTTCAGCAAGCTCTCGGACAACACCAAGTTGGCTAGGAGTGATCTGCCTGAGGGTAGGAAGGTCCTAGAGAGGGATCTGGACAGTCTGGATCAATGGGCCAAGATCAATTGTATGAGGTTCCATGAGGCAAATTGCCTTAAATTTCAGTCACCAGTCCTGCCCTTGTGTCACAATAACCCCAGGCAGTGTTAGAGGCTGGGACAGAGTAGCTAGAAATCTGTCCAGTGGAAAAGGGCCTGGAGGTGCCAGTCAACAGCGTGTGCCCAGGTGCACAAAAAGGCCAATGGCACCTGGCCTGAATCAGTGGGGCCATCAGGAACAGGACAGGGATTGTCCCCCTGCACCGGACACTGGTGAGGCCACACTTCAAGTTCTGTGTCCACTTCCAGGCCCCTCACTGCAAGAAACACATGGAGGTCCTGGAGCGTGTCCAGAGGACAGCAGAAATCACAAACCATCTGGAGCAAAAGTCTTGTGAGGAGTGGCTGAGGGAACTGGAGGTGATTAGTCTGGGGATATGGGGCAGAGGAGACCTTATCACTCTCTATAGCTACCTGAAAGGCGGTTGTAGTGAGGTGGGAGTCAGTCTCTTCTCCCAAGTAACAAGCATTAAGACAAAAGGAAATGGCCCAGGTTGCACCAGGGGAGGTTTACATTGGACTAGGAAAAATGTCTTCACAGATAGATTTGTCAATCTTTGGAACAGGCTGCCCAGGGAAGGGGCATTCCTGGAGGCATTTGAAAGAGATGTAGAGGTGGCACTCGGGGACATGGCTTAGTGAAGGACTTGGCAGTGTTAGGTTAATGGTTGAACTCAATGGTCATAGAGGTTTTTTCAAAACTGAATTATTAATATTAATTATACAAAACATTACAATCAAGTACAGATGGCAAATGAGATTTCTGAAATATTGTACTTCTACTGAAGTACTGGAAACATTTCTGACATGTAGACAAAAATATTGTAAGGAAAAATTAATTTTTTTTAATTAAGAATTTTTTTAAATAATATCATTTAATTTTAATCCATTTTCTTCAACAGTACTCTAAGCCATTTAACAGCGGTAATTTTTCTACCACAAAACTTCTAGGTAATATTAATCCTTCTCTGTAGAATAATGCCTGCCAGCTGAAACTGCTCAGGTGACTTAGGGCTCTGCTGCATGTTCACTGTAGCCCCATTGCAGAATGCAGTGCTGGGACTGATGTGGAAATTCTGTCATCTCCTTGTGACTCACTCCTAGAGACTCCCTGTCCCTTACTCTTCAGAATAAACTGTGTGCATGTTTGGTTCTTGGCTGACCAGGAAAATTGGCTGCTAATGCTCTGGAATTCTAGACATATGCCTACCTCTCTTCTTTTTCCACTCAGCTTGAAGACGCACAATCAGGGCCAAACTACAATCAGTGGAAGGAGCTAAAAAAGCAGCTGAAACAAGGCCCTTGGACATTCAGATGTTTTCTCACTTGACTAGACCTCTGCTTTATGACAGCTAGACCTTGAAACAACAAACTCACAAATACTGGGCAATCAAAAAACATTCCATGTGTGTCTGTCTCATCCTCTTTTCATCCTGATCTCTTTCTTTTCAACACCTGTATCTGTGTTTCCATGTAGTTTTTCCAACCTTATCTCATTTATTTAAGTTTAGGCCAAAGCTATCTGGTACCTCGGCACATAACACTGCCTGGTAGAAACATATTCATTCTTGGTTGTCCTCTCACTATATCATTGTCAATGTAATAAAGTGTTATTTGTTTCACAATAAGCGTAAATAACTATTTTAAGGCAAAGTAATCATTTACATCAAAGCTGTGGAAGGAATTAAGTTAGGGTTTTATTTTAGTGTCTGGTTATAGTTTTGGAATACTAGAATGTAAAAAAAATTACAACATATGAGAAAAGATACTATTCCATCTTGGCAATAAATGTGTCCTACTGTCTGTACACACTTGATACATGTTCTCTACTGAAAATTCTAAGCTTTGTGGAATTGACAGGTTTTGTCATGTGAAATATCACAAAACTTAAAGGATATTGAGCATTAAGCTATTTTCTAGGAAGGCATCCACTTGTTAAATGTAGATTAGGATTCTATTTATACATTGTTCCATGTGTAATCTTCTTTCCAATCTCATAAAGAAAAGCCTAACCCAACATCTGACCGAATGAACCTCAATTGGTTTTTTCCTCTAACCTTAAGCTGCAAGACCAGTATGAAGACCTGTTTTATAGAAAATCTTTTTTTTAAGAGCAGGTGGTAAGAAAACAGCTTGCAGACCTCTGCTATAAAGTATCAGAACCCTAAGCATGGGAAAAACAATACCATCTCACAATAGTACTAAACCTGCTTCACCTGCTTATTATGTGTTAACAGCTCATCTTTAGGCCAAGATTTATTTTCTGCTGCTTGAGATTCTTTCTGAACTTCTGAGGGAAAGAGGAAAAAAAATGGTGTAAAAGATGAATGTAAAAAAAATTTAAAACATTTTTGTCCTCCCTGACAGGTAATTCAGTACTGAATTTATTATATGCAATTATTATTTCAAAATCTACAAAATACCTAGAATATTGTATCAACTTTATCTGAAGCCAAATATTTCCTCAATATTTCCTCAGCTAATTAGATTTCCAAAAATAAACATAGTAATAGGAAAAGGACCCAGAATGATTAACGCTAAATAACAGCATTTATAAAATTTCTTATCAAAAGTCTGGTTTGTTTCTCCTACAGACTGCACAGGTAAGAAAAAGAGCTAAATATAAGAAGAAACATATATGAGAAATTTATATGAACAGATGTATGATCCTTTAAAGCAAATAAATCAGTAATGCCTCTAAACATTAAGCAATTCCCCAAACATATCTAAGTTCAAATATTTGAATTTTGAAAACAGTTTGAATGACAAGAATAGAATGATGGGCACTAATACATATGAATATAGATGGATATCTTATGATTCCATTTCCCTAATCAGCATGCTACTTAATAAAAGCCAAATTCTTTATAACCATCAGTTGGAAAATCAAATTCCATATGAAAAGGAAAGAACAAGAGGCACAAAAAAAAGAGAAAAATAAGAGTATACTTGTGATTTATGAAGTACCAAAATGTTTTCAAGGAGTGTTGAATTTCCTTTCCATTTTTATCAGTTTAAAATATGAACTACCTATCTTAACAACTCACAAGCAAATAGAAGCACTATAAACTTATTATATTTTAACATTCCTAGATAATTCAGAATGTTACCAAGCTTGCTTGGTGAAAACTTGGCAGGACTTGAGGCCCATTTTTTATTTCCTCATGTTCTATTGGTGCCGATTGTATAAGCAAGAGAAGAAAACTAGTGTTAAACAAGAATGCTAAAATAAAATTATATTACTGCCTTACAGAAAAAAACCAGCATCAAAGGAAGATATATGTGTAAATTAAATTTTGAACCTTCATTACACAAATTAGTTTGAAAGAAACAAGTGCATTCAGAGACAAACGATCTTAGGCTCATCTTTTGCAAACATTTACATACATGTTTAACACTTTACTATAAATGACTCCTCCATGGAACTGCTCATAGTAGGGAAGTTTGTGTGTGCAATTCTCAGTTAATCATTTTCTCCAGAGGAGAAAATTATAATTCCTGCACTAGCAAGAAAGCAATTACAAAATTTAAAGTTGTTGTTACTTCACAAACATACTATTCTTGCTCGTCAAAGCAGTGTTCAATAATTCCTCTTTTTGGATGAAAAAGAAAGAAGAAGCAGAAATAAAATGCAGCAGCAGCTCTCAGCACAGGTGGTAGTTTAAAGGACATTGTGTGTTCTGAGCTCCTGGTCAGCACACACAGACCTTACCCATTGAGCCACACGCTGCCTTGAGGAGCCTGGTGCTAAAGATAGCAACAACAAACAAGTATCACATCTAAGATACATTTCATTTGAGAGTACTGATCTTTAAAACTGCTACTGAAACACTAAATATTTCTGGGGAAAGAAGCCACAAGCTAATGCAAGCATGAAGTAAAGCTACCAGTTGAACTTCTATTAGAAACAGTCTGATACATCGTAGTTTACTGACACTATAAATGTCCACTTGCTTTTTAATGTAAGAATCTTCTACTTGGTAGAATTTTTATTCCACTGAGTGGCTTGTCCTCCTATCAATTTAAAAATATTGGTTTCCAAGGCTTAGTCTTGTTTGCAAAACTTTAATACCATGTAAGCATGGTTTGAATTGTAACATTTTTTTCTTGTCTGTTAGAAAAGGAAAAATGGAGTCTGTGGCTAACAAAAAGTGATGCATAAAAAATGTGGCAAATAAAGCCACAAATATGTAAACTAAAAGGCTATAGAAAGCTATGGCCTCGCATGTACATGTTGTACATGTTAGTGCCTTACTTTTAACCAAAGCCTTAGTAATTTATCTACCTTTGACAGGAAAGACAGCTAAAGAAAAAAACAATTCATATTACTTGGTTTTTTCATCACCATAAGAACAGTGCATTAAAGTAGAGAAGTGGAAAAACAACTCAGACTAAAAGAAAGAGATTCAGCATTTTCTTCTCAAGCTATACCAACCAACCTCCCTCTTCTTTGCAATACATACATGTTTTCAAGCATGGTGATTACCAAGGACTATTAATTATTACAGTCCATCTAAGCCAACTGTGATTCTTTCCCTATGCAATTTATCCAACTCATGGAAGCAAAGAGAAATTTTCACAAAGCCCTTCACTCAACCTGGCTGGATCAACTTATGTTTCTAAAGTATTGCATAATATGCAAATTTTACATATTAATTTTCCTGCTCTATCAAAACCAACAGAATTATATGAGCAAATATTATCTTAATTTCATTTTAGACACCTGTACATGGTATGCAATTGCTTTCCTTTGTTGGGTGTGGTGTTTTCTCTTTTGTCCATTCACCCTGGTTGAATCACAGGCACAATTGTGTTATTTTAATAAAATTATGTGTACTGTCAATATACATACTATGGGCCGTGTGTTTGCATTAACAAAAACAAGGCCAAAGAGGTGTGATATGAACTTTGGGAGATAAAAGAACTGTGGCAACTCTTAATTCCTGTGGGAATCAATTCTTGAGTGTTCTGCCCCTCGTTGAGGAAGATGGGTCCTGCACCAGTATTTTAACCTAAGAAGTGATCAAAACTTCTACTGTGTCTTTAAAAAAAAATCTTTAATTAGACATAGCATTCCTCCCAGAAGTGTAGAAAATTATTTAGGTACTCCAGAAAAAAAAAAAATCTACAGGTGTCCAGTGGCAGAAAGTCCCACAGCCTTTGCCATGATTAACCATGTTGACTGTACTCAATACTGTGTGTCTCCTGAATTTAAAATGTATTACAAACTCATAATAAAAAGCATCATAGTCTTGAATTAGGCACATTTTAACAGATCCTAAAACTGTGAGAAAAGAATTCCACAGGTTATCTGTAAGCAAAAAATAAGAAAACCAATAGGAAAATTAGGGGTTTCACCACTTGAATAGAACTAAGCTAAATTGAAGTCCTTTGCTTATTTCTATGATGTTTACAATGCATGATAGCATTGAAAGTGAAATGAAAAAAAAATAAACATTTTCATCAAGCCTCCTAAAAATAGTTTTATTATGCATCAGTATATTTGTACCATAATTGTCATGTCAGCTGACCAAATAATAAGTGAGATACTGTAATGTTATAAGCAAATACCTGTTTATTTTTGTTTATGAAGCAAATACAAGTCTGTATCTTCTAGAACTTTTCTCCATCAAACTTTTGTCAGTATTAATGCATTACAGAGAAAGTTTCAAGGCCTCATTACTGAGATTAACTTAAAAGAGCTAGAGATGTTTTTTAAAAACTAAAGTATATTATATGATGTCTTGCTGGTAGTACAGTGGGCTCGATAGTCCTTGTTTGATAGAAGCATTCGAATTTGATGTTATGCTTAGAGAACAAAAATGTTCATTTACTTACCATCCTCACAAGCTCCTCTGAGCAACCAGCTAAAGGGGAGCTGCAGGTTCTTCACCAAGAAAGTGCATTTCTGAGACAAATAAACACCTTCCTATGGATACTAAACCAAAGATATACTTAGTATCTCAATATATTTCAAAGTTAGCAATAAGCCTCAAAGCAAAAGAAATGACTCCACACATTGGAAATTACATTATTCTTATAACAAAAATTCTATGTTTTCACAGAAAATACTATAGGAAATATAACTGATAACCAATTTCCCTCAGAGGATACAGGTCTAAGTAATGATGTTCCACTGAGCTAGCATTTTATTCCCAGGTAATGCTATTTCAGTGCATGGGGAAATCCAGCACGTAGCCCCTCAGCAGCACCATAAGATATCAGTGCTAACCAGTCATCAATACAAGATGGAGAATAAGATAGAGAACATAATTTTCTTTTTTTTTTCCCCTTGTGTAAGGAATGAAAAAACATATTTAATTCTAAGAGTAGGTTTTCATTTTAGCAATTTCATTCTTTTCTTTCTTCATTTAAAACAATACATTTCTTACTTTATTTGAGAATATAAGCTATTAAGTTGAGCGTAAAGTAAATAATCCGTGCATCATCATCATTATCATAACAATAACAATAAAGTATTGCTAAAGTCTTCAACCTAATTATAAGGTCACTTCAGGTCAAAGACACCTGCTGCAAAAGCCTTTGAATTCAAATAAAATGTAATCAGCAAGAAGAGTCTCATTTATCCTCACTAATGTTTGTATGTCCAGACCTAAAAAACTATTAAACAACAAAAAAATGGAACAGAAAGCTATCACTGGGTTCATATTTTAATTTTATTTTTAACTAGATTGATCAAACATTTGAAATAAAGAACTAAATATCATATTATCCCAGGTCAGATTTTCAAAGCTCAGAGCCCAGTAGCTTACACTACAAAAAACAAAAAATCAGTTTACATATCAGGACTTGGCAGAAGCCAAATTTTGAAAATCCTCCCTAAAACATAAGACAAATTTATTTTAAAAGTAACAAAACCATACAACTCTGCACACATTACCAACCACTACCAATTATTTCTGGTAAGGTAAAATACAGCTTAGCAGGTCTAATAATTTTTTAATCCTCTTCACATTTGTCTGGAGAATTTTTGTAATCAACTGACAAATTCCAACCAAAAAGTCCCAAATTATTACTTCCCTAAAATACAAGTCAGGCACTGAAAAGGCATCATCCCAATGCTGCCTCACTGAGAAAAGTATTCTCTGATTTCCATGCCAATTGAAATACACCATGAAATATACAGAAAGTGGAGACACAGAATGCCTCACCACACAAAACAGGTCTCAGAAGAAAATCAAATCAGAGGACATAAATCAACTGGAAATGCAGTTCTTTCTGCACAACTGCTGCTCATGGACTTTCAAAATTTTCAGGTGGGCTTTTTTCTATTCCAGTTTTTGTATTAAATAAAAAAAGAGTCAATCTCACATTTAGGGAATGTAAAGTACTGTACATTTTAGATGTCTTGGAACTGAGACAAAATTAGCAGCCTTGCCTAGAGAGGACAAAAAGCCATCTGATACTAAGTCAACCATTTAGTTAACAAATGAATTGGCAAACTTCTGGTGAAAATCAAGGAAATTTTTCTCTAGCATCTACTTGATATTTAGTATTACTGATATCACCTGCTGAAATCAATTGAAGGAACTCTATTACAGCAGCTTACATGATTTACTTAACTTTGACAATAAAAGAAATTGTCTTACAACGACTTCACAAGCTAAACAATAACTGAAAGAAGGAATACTTCCAATGATATTTCAGATGCATGTAATGCACTTTTTCATCTGTCATACTGGAATATGTCAGCTTAAAAAGGGAAAGGAGAATAAAGAAAAATATGTTTTAAACTATAAGCATAATAAAAAATAACACCCCAAAAGAGGTAATGTTTCAATGTATTTTGATATTGGCTCAATTTCATTTTTAAGGGACATTAAAAAAATAACAGAAGAAAAAGTGAAGAATATTCTATGATACATTAATGTCTTTATCCATTTGTTTTGTCTGGCTTCTGTGTTGTAACACATTGTAGGAGCTAGAAAAAAAAATATACAACTCTTATAAAAGTAATATTTACCCAAGAGAAAAATATTGCTCTTGTTCTGGTTCATCTAGTTCCATTTTTATGTTGTATTTCTGGCCAAGAACACTCTCCAGGAGTTCTTTGATCATCTGGTCTGAGGGAGATGGAGAAGTAGACTGCAGGGAAGCAATTATTTCATCAATAGACCTTGCAACCACTTTCACAGGCAGCGCTGGGGTGGAAGTAGACTCTTCAGATTTGCTCTGCTGGAAGTTCTTCTCGTATATTTTTGAAATGTCTGGTCCAGTTACATCCCTTGCCTCTTCCAACTCTTCTTGAGCAGACCTCACACTTGGCTGCTTACTTCCTTTTCCCAGAATCCTTCTCTATTCAACAGCTAAATCTTGTTGCTTGGCTTTTGAAATCATTCTGTGTCTCTTCTTTCAGCTCTCCCTAGTTATTTTTGCTTTTTTTGAAATGCTTTCACTTGTATCAGAATCTGTAGAGCTAAATTCAGTGCTATCTTTAATGACTACACCTGTTTCTTGAGTTGTCTCTCTTTAAATTCTGAAGAGCCATCTGTAGCATACACACTCAATCCTTAACTTTATTCACAATTTTTGTCTTTATTAATGAGATAAGGGAGCTATTAACATGAAAATTAAATCCAGAGTAATGACTTCTAAGGTGGTCCTGGGTGTTTGTCTGTTACAATTTTTTTTTAGTGGTACCTGCAAATGATACTATTACTGGAAAAGTTACAACTGTAATTTCATGAATAAAGTTGCAGGTTTTCCGTTGATTTTTCCAGAGCAACTTCCCTGATTTTTTGTTAGCACTGTTTTTTATAGATTTATTTCTTCTAATCATCACCCTGAGTCAGGAGTTTGTTTTTTCATGTCTCTTGCTTCAGAAGACACCCTTACTTTCTGTGAACTTCAGAACACCCAGTGAATTAATTAAGAATATTTTTATTTATATTCATGACAGGCTCATGTAGACTCTTCGACCTCTGGAGAGGATAATGTTCTTAACTGAGGCAATTGATCTGGTGTTAAATCTTCCAATAAGGGCTAATGCTCATGTTCCTGAGAGCAGTAACTATTGCTTGTTTGATCTTCAGACTATCCCACTGAGATTCCTTGCATTTAGTATCATGTTCCTTAACCATATTCAGTGCCTCCACATAATTCAGTCCGGAGTACTGATGTTTTCTAGCAATTTTCTCTTACTGTATGCAGTCTGTAAACTCAAGCACAAATGAGGATTCATATTTTACGCACATACAGAGGCACCCCCTTGCAAGGCTCTTCCATTTTGCTAAGGGCCCCATTGGTGTTAACAAGATTGTTCAGAACAAGTGTTATGAAGCACCAGCAATACCTATCAGCATTTTACATCATAATTTCTAATTTTGGGAGTTGGAAGGAAACCTCAAACAGGAATAAAAAGAAAAACAATAAAGTCAGTGACCACTGAGCCCCTCCAAGTCCCACTCCTGCCTGTCCCGAGGCCTCCTGGCTGGTGGCCTCGCCGTCCCGAGGCGGAACCACCGCCGCTGCCTCTGGAGCCGGGCAGGGCAGGGACGAGCGGGGAGAGAGCGGAGAGAGAGCGGGGAGAGAGCCGGGAGAGAGAGCGGAGAGAGAGCGGGGAGAGAGAGGAGAGAGCGGAGAGAGAGAGGAGAGAGAGCGGGGAGAGAGCGGGGAGAGAGAGGAGAGAGTGGAGAGAGAGCGGAGAGAGAGCGGGGAGAGAGAGGAGAGAGCGGAGAGAGAGCGGAGAGAGCGGGGAGCGAACGGGGAGAGAGCGGGCAGTGCCCGCTGCCGCCCCCACCGAGCGCTCTGCCCCGGCAGCACCCGGCACTCAGAGACCGCGACGTGAAGTATTTTATGAGTCGGGCACTGGTGAGACATTCCTCTCCTAAGTGAGCTGAAACGCATCAGCCTCATCTGGGCATGTCATTAGAAACGTGTTTCTTCCAGCTTATCCGCAGGATCCTGAAAGGCGCGGGATGGGCAAGGGATTTGTACCTTGTTAGCCTCATTTCCCTCCTGTGTGTAGCAACCCTTGCTCTGCTGTCAGTTCTGCCATGAGAACCAAACATATGAACTGCACTTCTGGGAGCTTGTGCACCATCCATTGCAGTTGTTTCCTGGGTGCAATTAGTTTCTTACAAAACTAATTTTTGTTATTGTCAAAGTCTCAGCTTGGAGATGAAAGCCCTAGTCAGCTGTGTGTGGTTCATTCATCATCATCAATAAAGTTTGTGTTATTGGGATTTTATTTTCAGTACTAGCAGTTGTGCAACAGTAGAGACTCCGTCGGAGAGTCCATAAACCAAACAGCTTTGCAGTATTAAATGAGCAAAAATCTGAAACCAGTTCTCTGAGAGGAGTCCTGGCACCATGTCTTGCAGTTTTACTAGCCAATCCTTCAGAGAACAGAGATGTCGAACATATTTGATAGCTGTCTGGTGAAAGTTAAATTTTAACAGTGGTTCTTTCCACACATGAAGTATATACTACAAGTGGACCAAAAAAAAAAAAAAAAAAGAGTGTTTCGGTGTCCAACAAATACAGGAAAGATAGCAAATGCCAAAAATCATCAAACTTCAGGAAATAAATTTTAAAAATTAACTTAGAAATTAAAGAAAATGTGGAAAGTTGAACTGAATCTATCAAGACGGTCATAACCATGGCCTACAAACTTACAAAGTGACATTGATCAGGTTCCCAAGAAGGCTGATGGTCTAGAACACATGCAAAGGTAAGCAGATTATAGCAGTAAGGGGAAAAAAGTAGTTTCCTGCACATAATATGAATGCAAAGTGCTGGAATTTCCATGAATTTCTGGATTGTAACAGTTCACAGTATTATGCTTTTCATCCGCTTAAGTCTGTTATGGTGAGTAAAAATAAAGACTTTTTTTTCTTTTTTCCACTTTGGAACCTCCAACACCCATGTGATCACAAGGAACTGTAGGGACTAACTGCAGATATTGGATTCAAATATGGCATTAAACTGATTAAAAAGCTCCACTGGTCTAACAGGCAAATGTCTCCTATTATCTTCTCCTTTCTTTGTAGCTTTCAGCTACATTTTTGTGGGTTTTTTTCTCCTGCTTAATTGTATTCCTGGAGTTCAAGGGGTACAGAGTGTCTTGCTTGCAAAGAGCGAAACTTATACTAGGCTAGATGGCTAAGTTTTAGCTTGATAATGCAACTGAAAACCTGTTGAAGATTGAAGTTATTGGCCAGTCATTACATGCCAATTAATAGCAAGTTTTTTCTTCTGATAGCAAGATAACTGATTAAAGCCCTGTGATATGCCCTAGAAGGCTTCTCTATTTGGTGCCTAATTTGCTTCTCTGTCTGTCTAGCAAGAATCCCAGAGTAGCTGGAGAAGCAGTAGGTAGAATATCAAACAGCTGTTCTGTGTTGAAGGATTCCTGTTAGCAGTCCAGGCCATTAAAGCAGTTCAGAACAGGAATGAAGTGTTCGATTGCCACATTG
>NC_088175.1:19379974-19537474 GCF_028769735.1 Zonotrichia leucophrys gambelii
ACTGTTTCCAGCTTCATCTTAATGTTTAGGCTGTGGTGCTTGCTGCAAAATGGATTAGAACTGTTTTTAAACACAGATTCTCACTTGTGGAAAATCAGCTACTGGCAGCAGAGTCTTGCTCTACAGTGGAGTCCAAAGGCGATTGTCCCAATGGCTTCTAACTTGCTCTGGGCTCTGTAACGTGATTACATTGCTGTGGGGCTGGCTAGACTGCTCATCCTCTGGGAGCAGTTTAACCTTTAATTTGGAGGAATTTGCACTGTTACATATCTGTGTACAAAGGTAATATCATGTGGTTTGTGCTCTGGATGTTCGTTGTCTATTTCCACATACACTTTAAATTGAGCCTGTGTTATGTGAAATCAACATATTCTCTTCAAAGACCACCTACCATCTGGATCCTGACATCATGTTTTTCTTGAGAGTCAGTGAGGTAAATGGTACAGACCAGCCTTCACTATTCTTATATCAGTTTGCTAATCAGACAGCTGTAATAGTTGAAACACTGATCTTTTTAATGTAAAAATGTTCGTGTTTTACATATGTTTTATCCATTCTTTTAGTTTACGTGTACATTTGGGACTTTCATCATGTTCTCAATCCTCATTGGCCTTATTGACTTTGCAATGATTAAAGATTTTAAGTATTTTAATTCTCTTAGTCTTTTCCCTTTCCGCTCTTAACGTTTCTAAGTTTCAATTTTATTGGCCTCAGGAAAAATTAATAAGTAGTAGCTATTTTTAATAAATCTTTCATTTATTTCCATTTCATTTATCCTCAGCAGTATGAAGAACTTTTTTAGGTTAAATACTATAGTTTATGCTTTGTTCTCCTACTGCTCTTGGTACTAACTGTCAAAATTCTCTATGTACTAACTTATGTCATAAAACTAGAAATCTTAGTCAAATATTTTATTAATTATTTAGCATTTATGTGATTTTAATCCTAATAGAATACAGATCTGTAATTTCCATTTATTTGCATTTTCTTTCTCTATTTGTATTGCTTGTATCTACCTTAACTTGTTCTAAAACCTGGTCCATACGATTTTAACTTCTCTGTAATTTTCGAAGATTTCCTTAGTAAAAGGAGTCAGTTTTTTTCTGCATATCCAAGTAATCACTACAATTGAATTAAACTTCTTTAATTAAAAATTTATCCTCATTCAGATGTATAATTTTAACTTTTTAATGAGATGGAATTAATTTCCATCTCAGTAGTATCTGGCTCATAGTCATGGCAGATCTCAATTTATAAGAGCAAGGAAATTTAAAGAGAGGCGTGATCAAAAAATTCAACGTTCTACTTGGTGTATGTATTCATAGGAAATTTTGATATGTTTTACTTTGTTTGGTTTACATATCATGTGGAGCTTTTTGTCTTGCAGACTCTGTTGTTAATACAGTTATTGTTTATGAGTGTATTATTCTAGTAATAAGGAGATGATCTGGTCCAGCTTAAAGCAGGTCAAAGTCAGATAAGACTGCTCAGGCCTTATCCAGTTGAACTGCCATATCTCTAAAGTCCAAGATTCCACAGCTGATCTAGGCAGCCTATTACAGTGTTTGACAACCCTAGTGGTGAAAAAAAATATTCTTAGCATTGTGGCAGCTGTATTGGATACAAATCAAGAGTCAAGAGTATTTGGGTTAGTTTATACTTCAAAAACATAGAACCTGTTTTAAATCATCCAAATAGCTTATTGACAGAAGAATGAACCATTCTTCCATATCAGAGCTCTTGGCTGTCAACTCTGCTGGAACATCTACCTTCTTTACAGTTAAAACTTGAATTCAGCACCACTCTTCTTGTCATTGTGTTATATCTATGAGTGTTTAGAGGACTTGATATTATTGTGTAGACGTGAGATAGTGAACACCACTGTAAAAACCTCTTCTGGATAACATCTAATATAGGGACCACAGCTTATTAAAGCTGAGGCGTACCTGCTCTGCAGACCTATTTATTTATACAAGGAACTACAGTAGTGCCATAGAGTGTTCTATGAGATTACACATTTTTATGCATCATTATTCTAAATCCTCTGGGGTGTTTTCTGTATCTTACCATGTTCTGTGCCACCCATGTTATTATTGGTGGCAACAAGAAGTTTTCTATCATTGAAAGCCCTAATAAAGATACAGATATTAAGAATGTCTTTCTATTGTTATATAAAGAACTACATGGAACATATTTTTCCTGTAATTACAGCAGTTTTGCCCTGAAAGTTATATTGTAATATCAGAGGGTTGAAGGGTTTTATATAAGAATTAAAATCTCTGTGCAACTTGATTTTATTTGTGCTCATTCTTAAGGATACAGCAATCATTGCATTGGGATGTTGGGAATTCTAACTCTTTCAATGCTTTTTAAAATTGGAACAGTTCATCATAGCTGTAGTTATTAGAATAAATCCTTTTAGTCAATACCGTTCTAATGCTAAAATCCATCAGGAAAAGCGCTGGATTTTGGTGTATCATTCTAAAGGTAGAAGTTAAAAATTCAGTTAAAATTGGCTTTGTTTATCTTGTTCAGATGGAGGTGGCTCATGGTTTAATTCAGGGAAATATTTTTGTAGAGATGTAAGAAAAAATGAAAAGGAGAAGGATTTCACTGTCATGTTTGGTGGTTTAGGGCTGTTTTCATTGTTTTTTTCTTTTTATTATTTTTCCTTTCAGTGGCAACTTTTGGAAGCTGCTCAGCAGTTTGGAATGTAAGAGTACCTCCTAGGGAGCTGGATTAGTGGGCAGGTGATGCAGTCATGAGTATTACATATCTCTCCAATTTTTCACATGGATATTACCTTCATGTATAGGGGGTGTGAGTGTGTGCCCTGTACATATATCTTCCAGAAAGTCCAGGCAGCTGCATTTTTGTTGATAATGTATATGAAACAGCATCACAGTCAGGTGGTGGGAAAACAGTGCATGAATTTATGAAATACTGTGTAAGTATCCATTTACATGTTAGCTGTGACAACATAAGCCTGAAATTTCTTTTCTTTTCTGTAAAATTATCCTTTCTCCTAAGAATTAACATCTTCACTTTAAAAACTAGACAACAGGATATGTTCAAAGCTTGATGACAAAAAAGTATTATAGTCTGCAAGTTAATGAAGGGCAGCCATGTGATGAACACAATTTAGTTCTACTTTTGTCACAGATGTCTTGGGTCTAGAAATTAATGATGTTTCCTACACACCAGTGCAGGCTGTCACTCCTAAGTGTTTCCAGACTCACTGTGTGTGTGTGCTTTAAAACCATGTACATGTAACATGTCTCATGCAGAGGGGACAATGCAATTGTATTTCTAGAATCATGTTCTGCAACATTAATTCTTCATTAACCTTGACTGATAAATAATTTTGTCTTTATTAAATATTTGGTGCTTTTTACTTCTTCCTGTTTAAAATGGTTAAATACTCTCATGAATTTCAATCTTTCTTTATTGATAAAGTGACTTAGAAGAAGCAACAAGTTGTCTTTGATAGGTAGAATCCATCTGTAGCCTGAGAAGGAGGAAAAGTTGAATGGGCTTGAACTGGCTTATGTTCTGCAGCCCAAGACAGAATCCCTGCAGGAAGGCTGAGGTTTCCCTGCCACAGAGAACACTGCTGTTCTCTTACACATGAGCCCAGTGTCCCCCCAGCACTGATGTGAAGGTGAGATTATGAGTGGGTCTTGTGCCCTTCTAGGCACCATTCAGGGCAAGCAGGAAGTGTTTAGCTGGTATGTCCTGTCTTTTTTATTCTTTCACTGGTAAGTGTTATAAAATGACCTAGCCTTTTGTTTATGGATCACATGAAATCCAAGGGAATTTTTCAGTCATCCTTGTCATGCATTGCAGAAAAGCTTATGTGAAGAGTCAAAGCTGTGGTATTTCTGTAACATAGGTCAGAAGTTTTCTGTGCCTATGCTCCTGCTATAATCTGTCTCACAGAATAGAGGTTTCTGTGAAACTTCTGTGAGACTTCTGTGTATAAAAACCAACCAGCATGAAGGAGTACTGTGTTTTATAGCTAAAATCATGTTGGAAGAACCACTCTAAGAAGGCTCAGTTAGAAAACAACTTTGGACCTGGAAAGAACTTTATAGGCTTCAAATGGAGCTGTAAGTGTTCATGATCCAAACTATGCAATTCGAGTGCCACTGAAAAAGAGTCATAGATTTTGAGTTCTTAAAGTGGGGTGGGAAAAAAGGTCTAGGTTTCAATGGATGGTTGCTCAGCACCATTTTGAAAATGTAGCTATTACTTTATAGTGTGTTAGGTTATGAGCCTAGAAGATGTGGTGTCCAAAGTCACAAGTCAGTTTCAAAAAGATAATCCCTAAAATGAATTCAAGTCATTAAGTATTGCATGGTCTAAAATTTTGTGAAGACATTTTAATACAATACTGTTCATGCCTTGAGGAAAAAAGTCTTCAGGTATTCTAAAAAAAGCATCAAACGTTAAAAAATTTGATAGTTTTAAAAAATAATTTATCAATAAGAAGTATTTTTCAGAGAATTAACAAAATTATTGCAGTCTACATATAGAGCAAGAACTTGGTAGCCAACCAAGAATGGCACAGTGTACATTTACATGTAGTGTAATTTCTGCTGTACTTTAGTAAAAAAATCTCATTGATGGTTGGCTGCCATAGTTCTTTATGGCAATAAGTTCATTGCATATCTCATTTGAGGAATATAAACCACCTGCACCATTGATAGTCGTGATTTCAAGGATCTTTGTAAAGGAAACATCGAGGTATAGAAGATGTAGGTTTTTTGGAGGCCTTGTAAAATCTGTTTTCTCTTGAGTTTTGTCGTAAATGTGGTGCATTTCAGAAGACCTAAAAGTTCCCTTGCATCATTTCTTCTTTACAAACTTATTCATGCAAAGCCCACTGGTATGAAATGAGTTTGTAACTTGATTCTGAAATTACCATCTACCTACTGTGGAATTGGTAGGAGGCATAGAAGTGGTTTTGTGACCTGCTGTAGTATAAAATTGTAGCAAACAGACTTAGGGGCAGTGCAAAAGTACTGTAAAAATATTTGATTGCTTCTTAAACCCAAATAGGGATGTATAAAAGCAATAATAAACATGTATGCAGCCCTCTAATATGCTTGGTTGTACAATTTTTGACTGGAAAAGCATAAGTGAGTAATTAGATAATTGCTGCCTTGATTGAGCTTAATAGGAAACATTTCAATGAGGCTAAAACTACACAGAGAGGAAGTAGGCTTTTATAAAGGGAAACATTCCTTGTCATGCAACTGTCAGCTTTTGCCCACACGAAGAGATGGATTTAAGTGGATCTGTGCAAAGGAAACAAAAAGAGGGAAAGAAAAAGGGGGGAGAAAAAAAGAAAAGACTGGCATAATTATACTTGTACATAAACAGTGTCTTCTGATACAATTTCTTGATGATTCCAGTTTTGATAACATGTCTTCTATAAACATCTTGGCTGCAACAATTTATGGCATTAAATCCATAGGAGAGGTTAAGTTTCTGCTTTAGAAAGAGATACAGAAAACTTTTCTCATTCTGCATAATTTAATACTTTTTGAGATTATCTTCACCTGCCAACAGCGTATGAGATCTATTTTTTCCATCTGTAAAGCAGGAGTGCCCATGAACTATTCAGGAATTTCTCTGCAGAACTACTTGTATGTCAGGAGCCAATTTCCTTTTGATGTTGAATGGGTGAATACCTGAGCTGGGACTGAAAGACGGCTGCAGCCAGTTTTGTTATGGACACTTCCATGGACTCCAGCCGTACCTGCTGTCACGGGTGGCAGTGTAGCTCATGGGCATTTTGTCCAGGCTAATGCCATCCTGGTGTTCATCCCAACAATTAGGAAAAATGCTTTTTCCATGGCTGGCTGGTATGTTAAAATGAAACTGAACAGATGCTCTCTTGTCTAATATTACGTCCCCCTGGCCCGAGGCTGCACGGCTGCTGCTGAGGAAATCACCCACAGCAATTACATAGCTTGTAAGTCCATTACTGCTCCTATGGGCCCAGAAATGCAGCTAGGGCTGGACAGGAGTGGGAGGACTGAGAGACAAGAGGTGAGCAGTTTGCAGGAGGGTGAGAAGTGCGTTTGTGGAGGGCAAGTACTGCTTTTTCCTTGCGGAAAAGGCCTTTCCTTGTTTTGCCTCTTGGGACATGCAGCTGCTCAACAGCCATTTACCACCTAAGAAGGAACATCTATTTCCACCCACCTAGCCTGCTCTTTGTTCATAAATCTACTATAATCCACTGAGTCTCTACATGACATTGCTATAGTTTCAGTAGTTTATATTTAACTGCTATGAATGCTGTCTATGGTAAGGACAGTGCTAATTTTAATGCTCTGATCAGTGACTTGGAAAAGGGCACATGTCTGTTGCAAGCAAAGGTGCTGTTCGGGTTGAATTGTCAGTCAGGAGTGCGTGGCTTTTGTTTTGGGAGCTGTGGATAGACTGGGAGAGGTTAAATTATCTGCTAAATGTTGCATCAGTGTCCTAATGTAGCATTAGCAGTCGTTGAGATACTGTTGATTTGTCTTTTGAAAGCAAAGCCTAATAGTGCCACCAAATATTTGTATTTATTAAAGATACTGCAGGAGTCCATGGCTGTGTAGGGTGTTCCCCATTGTGGTTTTTTTGATAAAGGTTGGAGCATTTCAATGCCTAAGTAAGGAATTTCACCTGTCTTAGGACAGACTAGACTTCATCAGTCAGTGTTTTCCAACTTAGTCTTTAACTCTGGGTGTACAAATATAAAGTATTGAAATTTCTTTAGTAGGAAGAGATTTATATACGGCAGTTTTCAAAACAGAAAACTTTTGCATATGTCTAAAGAAGAAAAGGATGATTTCCAGTAGGTTTACTTGCATTTGGACACTGGGATGGGGAGAAGAGGATGCTGAGTTCCATTAGGAATGGACTGTTGATTTCAGAGGTGCTTTATATGCCAAAAATGAGAAAGAAGCTAGCATGAGTGTGAGCTCACCAGTGGAGAGAAGATGGTGATAGTTTCCATTTACATGCGCTAAAGCTTAATGTGTTGCATGAAAGATTTATGCAAAGACACTAGCTTTGTTTTTTAATGTGTTTTTGTGCATGCAAAAGTTTACTGAAAATTAAGTTCTTTTTTTGTAGACTAAGAATTAGATAGAATTTGCATATTTTCATACAGTGCAGTCAGTAATTCCCTTGAGTTCCTTGTGGAATTGTTACAATTGCTGCTGAAGCCTGGTGTCAAGTTTGTTTAGCCTAGAAATAGTTGGCCTGAGGTAAAGGACTATTGGAGGTTGTCACATTTGTAGTTATAATTTAGTAATTTATGTTTGCATGAAGTATGACAAATTGACTAATGACTACCCTAAAGAGAGATGCCAGCCTGACATTTCATATGCAGAGGTCTTATGGCAATATCAAGTGGACTGACTCCTCTGCAGGGCAGAAATAACTCTTCTGCTCCATTCTTAAATTTTATATTTTAGTTAGGTAGAATTCCTCATGTAGTCTTTTTTTCCAGAAGCTGCTTTAGCTGGAGTTCTGCATTATGACAGAAGCTTGACATCCTGCCAGAAAAGTTGGAAATGAAGGCAACTTAAAATAAATACTGGTGATATTTCTCTTTCTCTCTCCCTTTCTCCTTCTCTTTTTCTCTCTCTCTCTCTTTTTAAGGAAAGGCATATGTTCTTATCCTAACTTGTCCCAGTAGAGGGTCAATTACAACCAGTTGGCTGCAAGTCCGATCCAAGAAAAATACTGAGTACAGAAACTTCAGCAACAGGTACCAAGGGCCTCTAGTAGAGTCAGTCATTCCCAGTACATAAGAAATGCGAACATAAAGCCTATGGGTAAGATATTTTTAGGCGCTGAGTTTCCCATGATGGTCCAAAATGAATCAATAAATTAAAGCAGACATTTTTGTGTAGTTAGGTATTTTCCTGGATAACTCTTAAATGTTCACAATAGTATGAGATCTTTTATATGAATCGTGAGAATAGAGCAATGTCTTATTTAGAAAAATATGCCTTGCCAAATGTTCACGTATGGGCAAATATTCTGTAACTTGTTCTTGTAGGGTCAAGTAAACATTAAACTAGAGAGCTAAATGAAAAACCAAGCATGTATGCATAATAATAATCAGGCAAAGAAAAAATACACAGGTGGTCTGCTTTGCTGATGTCAGTCCTCACATCCTCACACACACTGTGTCTTAGGACCAACTTACACTAATGGAATTCACCTCTGGTGGAATAAGTTACTTCCAAATCAACTGAAGTGTAAAGGTAACAGTGCGTTAATGCCTGAGTCCTATCAGATTGACACAGGAGCTTTGCTGCACAGATGAAAGGTGTTGACACCAAGGCCTATGATAGTTTTTAGCAGTATCTTTGGGCAAGTATGTTTAAAGACCAAACAAACTTCAGACTTAAAAGTATTTAATTTATGCCACAGAAATGCTGCAGGAGGAACAGTAAATGTAACTTGTTTTTGTTGGAAGCATTTAATTAAGCTGGCTTCTCTTCTATGCTTCAGTATTTACAGAATGAAGAGGGAATATGTGGCTGCTAACACTACTCATGCTGCATGTTGATTAGATTTAGAAATCTAATATTTCTCCTTTAGAGAAAGCAATCACAAATTGGCCTTGAAATGGCCCTGTTCCACCTAATCTCTAAGCAGGAGACTTTTTGGGGCAGCCTTTACATACATTTTTTTTCTATGGTTTATGCCTGTGTGCTTTCAGTATGTATCTCAGTCATTCTTAGGTTCTTGGATGTATGTGATGGACTAACATCTTGATCATTCTGTTATTCAAAGTGTGGAAACAGAACTGCACAACTCTTAGGCACTAATTGAAGAGCCAAGGTTTCCCAGCCACAGGAATTAATTGTTCAAATCTTCCATAGGCTCTGTAACACATTCCAGCAGATTACATGGACTCATCTGTTTCCAGACTGGTTAAAATATTTGTAATGGAACAGATCTCTTTATAAAAGATAAAAATGCAGTTTTGGCACAATAAGAAGTTTTGGTCATGCAGCTAATTTTGATAACTTCTCAGTAATAAGAATAGAAACTTTTCCAAGACTTTTCTGAATTAATTTCAAAAATGTGGGCATTTGATATGATAGAATATTTTATTTCAATTATTTTGTCTGGACTTGTGTGTGTTTGTGTGTGTTTTTTTAATATTTCTGTATAACTTACTTATTTATTTCAGCTTGTAACATTACATTTGATATCACAATATGTGTTACTTTTTAAAAATATTTTAATTGGCGTGCTAGGAAATTAATTTTTTTAATCTTGGAATCAATACTGCCAGAAGAAAAATTTGACATTCTAGAAAGCAAGATTAATTTAGTAGTCCTGATATTTTTTTCTCTTTAATTGTTATTCTGTGGAAGTAGTTAAAATGTTGCTTTTCTTATTTTAATTTTTTTTCCCTCTCACAAGTATCAGTCTTGCAATGTAATGAAAATTCTGGTTAGATTAACACTGCAGGAAATTAGCCTAGTCTTTAAAGTTGCTAACACGTTGTTTCTGGTGATACTTTCTGTATCCATTAGAGTCTAGGACTGTGACTAACTAGTTTTCCCTTTTTTTAATGGTTCATTACAACAGGTTTTCATATAAAAATTGCCAATTTGCATTCTCTTGTCATACCAAGTAGATATTATTTAGTTCTAAAAATATTATTTTTATTTATGTATTTTAAAAAGTTATTTACTTTTAAAAAGACATGTAGATGGATCATCAAGTACTGAGGCTTATTGTCAGTCATGCTGACACTTTATAGTCAGTACCCATCCAAGATTTGTAGTTAAAGTCCTAAGACAGAGATTTAGGAAGTCTGTCTTTTGTTTCTCATACTTTCAAAATTCTTCTATCTTACCTTAGGCAAAATATTTTTCAGAAGCAAAAGGAATAATTTTTCATTCTCTCAGGATCTTTTCTAATAATCCCTTCATTTATTGTTTATAAGGTATCCTGATGAAGGTTGTTGAAAAGCTGTATCTGAGCACATATCCTTCTCCTTATTGGTTAAATGTTTAATGAAAGGTCTGATCTATTAAGGAAATTACTATTAGGCAAAAATTAAAATACTGAAAATTATCTTAGTTGGGCCTAAGTAGACTTTATTAATATTGAAGATATGCAGATACATCAGTAGAATGAATGCTGCTGTCTTTGAGGAATTTTTTTGTTTAGGCATTGTTTGGGAATATAGTGCTTAGTGAAAAGGAGATGCCTCTGGTAAGTAAACAAAGAAGTAAGTGACATATCCCCTGACAAAAGAGTGATTTAGTGTTTGTCTGAGCTACTTTGTGAAACAATTTTGACTATCAAAATGATTGAAAGGCAATCTGTTAGTTATTTGAAAACCATAAATAATTATTGATATTTACATCTCAATAAAGTGCCCACAGTGAACCTGAGACTCAGTGTGCCTTACATTTTATGGCTGTACTGTACAAATCTGACAAAAACATAAAAAACTGCAAACAGGACAGCTGTAAAAGCACACTGCTGTATTTGAGTTTGGCTGTGAGAAACTAGCATTTATCAAGGGAGCCAAACTGTTAATCAACTCACTTTTGCAGAACAGTAAACTGCTAATTCCAAAATGTTAAAGGCATCAGACAGAGACAGCCACCACTTTTTTTGAAGAATGCGATCTTGGGGATACTGCAGGACAGTAACATTGAAGTTTAGTGTTCCAAAGAAGGTTAAAATTGAAGCGGGAGTCTAGCCTTGGATGAAGAAATTTTGGATATGGTAGGTGTGAATTTGGTAGGTTCAAACCACTTCTTTTGTCTACATCCATTTCATAAGGTTCAGTGTTTTGCTAAGGGCAACAAGACCATAAAATCATAGAATGGTTTGGGTTGAAAAAGATCTTAAAAGCCATCTTGTTCCAAATGCCCGGCCACGGACAAGATCAGCATAAGACTCCTAATATACAATGGTTTTTGTGACTCAGGAGGCCATTTATGAACCGAACGAGATGGAGAAAATTACCGGAAGGCCCAACTGGATGTGCTGCAAGGACATACAGAGTCTATTATGATAGATGATATGCATCCAGTGTTCCCTGTGAATACAGGGGATGAATAGTTGGGGAATTCTCAGTAGCTTTTGATTAGACTATGCTGATCCTGTAAATCTCCAAAAGTACGTATGTGTGTATACAAACATAGAAATTTCCTCCTCGTGAACTACACTTTGTTATTTTTTTGCCTGCTTAATTGTTCTTATAGTCAAAGATTCATCATAATTTGTAGGCCTTGTTTCAGAGTTTATCCCCAACACTGCCTTTTATGCCCTTCTGCAGAACCGTACAATGGCAGTAGAGGAAATCAACTTTGCTAGCACTCATAAAGGAAGACAAAATTATTATATGCACCAGACTTGTTCACAGCAGTCTTGAGTTTGGTGGTTCTGGCTGCAAACTGGTATTCTGAATGTGTTCAGCAGGCACACTGTTGTTCACGTGGAAAGACTCTCCAAGTAAATTCCCTACAAAAAATCTATTTTGAAAGCCTACATCTGTAAAGACTTTTTCAAAGTGAAACTTTCAATGTTATGGATGTTATCCCCACTTATAGTTAGGACTGTTAAAAAAGACTTTTATTGAAACCTAAGCTCTTATAACATTCCAAACATTTTGTTAATGGCCTTTTTTGGTGCATAGAAATAAAGCTCATGTTTAGAGTTTTGGACAAGTGAATACATTTTTTTGTATTCTGCAAAAATTATTAGTTTCTTTGTTTCAGCTGGAATTTTCCATGCAGATTTTTTGCTTCAAACTTTGGCCTATAAATTGCATGTTAGACCAAAGTTGCTGTCTCCTTTTCTGAGGGCTAGAAAGGAAACACCATATTTCATGAAAATGCAATTTCATCAAAATTTCTCTCTTTTTTTTTTTCATCTCCTTTGACTGACAGTTTAAGGTAGGAACAAAATTTATAAAACAGGTATAAAGAGAATAAGGGGAAGAATATGGCCATTGTTCCAAGGCAAGGGTGCATTTCCTGTTCTGAGGTTATTAGAAGAATATCTTTTCCTGTCTTTTACAAACAAGACAGCCTTCAGTGTCTTCTGATACTCCTTCATGTGGTAAAGCTATATCTGTAGGTGAGTCACTTATTTCAAAAAAAGAAAAAGCTGTTTTGTGTAAACAGGGCAGTGCCTCTCAGATTTGAGTCCTCTCAGTCCCTAAAATAACAAAATTAATCATTACATCATTTTCTTGTAAAATTAGGAAATATTGTTCCTGTGAATTTGTAGCTGATTGACTTGCAGATAATAATTTGAAGATAATTGGCTTTGCTATGTCAGTAAACAGTTATTTTCAAACTGTTCTTTTTTTAGGTTCTTAACTTCCATGTCAGTATTAGCCAGTGGCATCTGATTCCTTCTTTTAAATCCTCATTTCCATCCTTGTTTTGCTAAGCTTCTTACTACCAGCAGCAACTACAAAGAATCTTCAGAAGTAGACAGCCAGAGGAAAAGAGGGAAAAGCTAACTAACATAATATTTATTTCCATGACAGTCTTTGTATTGGAAAGTATCAAGAGAAGGTAGTATCTGGCTTACCAAACTTCATCATACTTATCATTAAATCTCTGGCTCAGCTGCTAAGCTAGCAATGCTTCCTGCATGAAGCATGTTTTCAAAAGTTCTCAGAGTTTTCGGGTTTTTGCAATCAAAATTCGTAGCAAGGCTATATGTTTTCAGGTTCCAAACTTGGAGAGGGAAAGAGTTATAATACCAGATGTGACTCTTTACAAAGCTAGACACATTCATCAACTGCTCAGTGTGTTGGATTCTAATTCTGCTTCCTTGTCTATCTCTTGCTTATAGGCCCAAGGAGCATGCTGTTTCACAAACATAAATTCTCATGAATTTAAAGCCCTGGGTATAGTCCAGTATTCTCTACCTCCTTTGGCAGCCTCCAAGGATAAAGAACAAAACAGGCAATATGTAGCCAATTTAATTGGAAGTGAATTTATGATACTGCATTTCAGTGCCCTATGTATGGTGAATTTCCTGGCAAAATATTGCATAGAAATGTGCGGCCTGGGTCTGAGGTCATAAGAACAGTCGACACCCTTGCATATCTTATTGTACATGCAAGTTGGGAACTATAAAGATACAAATGAGAGCTTCAAAACAGCTGCTATTCTTTCTTTTGATTTATAAGTTAGTGAAGGTAAAAAGTAATGCAGAAAAATAGGATTTCTCCTTAAAAATAATTGGAGAACATTTTTTTCATTTGTATTGTGTTTTTTTCTGATTTTTAAAGAAGTTAACAAAATCTCTTTTCTGATTGAGACCGCCAAGTATTACAAGAAAGAAAAGAATTAGCATTAATATTTTTTTCTTTTGAATTTCTGCAGCTTGAGACATTTCCATTTGAAACAGCCTTTAAACTGAACATATTGAATATTTACGAGTAGAAAAGTCTCTAAATCTAGCAGCTGTTTAAATCACTTTAGGGGGCTCTAAATGTGCATTTCTGGTGTTGCAGATTCAACGAGTGTTGTTGCACGATGGCAGCAACAAGCAGGCAACAGCTCTAATGTTCATTCTGGCTGCTCACATTTCCTTCTAAGCATAGACAGCTGCTTCACAGTTTGAGATTCCCAGCTGAGGCCTCTAAGATTAATGACTCAGGGGAAGAACTGACCCTATATAACAGTATTTCTTACAGAAAATAGGGGTATGGAGATAGAATATTGTACAAAAAACTGTGCATATCAACAAAATTTGTCTGAATTGCAATCAACTTGTGTTCCATTTTCAGTGGTGCTTCCAGCTTGTAAAACATGTAAGTTATCATTATGCGTTTGTAGATTCCCAGGTGAATGCAAGAAAAAGATGGTCCTTCCTGGAAAATGGTCATTCCTGGACCTGCTTGAAGTTTTGAATCAAAAGTGGAACATATAAAGTTGAAGCAATAAAAACATTAAATGGATGCCAAATGGTGTTTTTTAATATGAATATCTCACTTCATAAATCAATAGTATTGAAATTTGCAGCATAACATTGATTTATTGCTTTCTTTTTCTGCAGTTTGAAAGAGCAACATTTTTGCTTGTACTTAGGGACTGTCACAAAGACAGCAAACATTTGGAAATCAGTTATTCTGCTCCTCCTGATAACACATACATTTGTCATTTCTAGAATCCTTTGCAGAGAGAGATAGTTTTCCTACAGGATATGCTACAGAATAGAGGCAGTCACTGATAAGATAATGGCAGTAGTTTTATGCAGCTCTAATCCCTTGGAAAAAAAAAATTTGAGATATTTTCTCAGTAAGAATATCTTCTGCAACAAAACATCATTTTTCTTATCTCTTGTACCCACCTGAGGCAAACCTAATGTATCCTGCAGGTACAACTTCAACCTCACAAGTGAAAGTATTATAAAAATCTAGAAAAGTCATGATACATTTAAATTACAGCAAAAGGCACAGCTGTATGAATTTGTCAGAAAAACAGTTATGATCTTCATAAAGTTTTTTTAGAGAGATTGTATAATGCACAGGTATATGTAACAAATTGGTAATACAAGACAAAATACTCTTCAGCTGGGGTTGTTCACAGAAATAATGCTGCACATTTTTGTTGTCTGAAAGTTTAAAAAATTATATAAAAAATTACAGAAAACAAAAAATTATTGTGTGCATTTGTTAGGTTCTGTCTTACTCATAATTTCCTAGTAAAATAAAACATTTAAGCATTAAACTTGCAGATAATTTGAAGACTTGCTTTTGCCTATGAAAAATTCCTAGTTTCAGAAAACACAGATTGGCAAAATTTTGACAGAATAGTTTTTAATCACTGAAATGAATTCATTTAGTTGGCAGATTTAGTACTTTCGTGTGTGTGTGGTGTCTCAGAGGATATTAGTAGAAGCTGTTGTTGGGTATTCTTACCTTCTAAGTATACTGCTGGGTCTTGCTGCCTGTAATCAATCCACTAATTTTTGATCTATGAGTGATAACACAACCTTTAAATGAGATTAAGAAAGGATCTTGTATTTTGAGTTATCAGAGGACCAGGCTCTGGATATATAAGTAAGAAATTCTCACTTTCTCACAAATATTTCATGAATATCATGGCCTACTGTAATTCTGATTAATTTTTCTTTTGAGTCACTAGAAGGGGGGAGAAATAGAAAAGAGAGAAAGAGTAAGCTGGAAAAGAAGTGAAAAAGAAACCAGAAGTCATTGGCAGAAAGAAATGTTTGTGTGATAACTCACTATATATATACACTTTTGTTTTATCTTGTAGGTTAGATACACATGTGCCTACATTGTTCTGTCTTCAATTGTTATTTGAAGGACTGGCTCACATATGTGTCTCGTGTTTGATAAACTCACAGACAGCAGCCATCTGAAACATAGGTAAACATATAGCAAAGTGCCAGCATCTCTCATATAGTTGCTTTTGTTCTCAGTTTAGTCTGTCTGGGAATGGAAGCATTCATCATGCAGATCCTTCAGTCTTTTTAGGATCAGTCTCTTTCCTGGAGTAATATGTGATACTTTCAATATTTTGTATTTTATTCGGTATGGTGGTGAAAGAGAAGAATTTTGCTAATTTGCACTAGAAGGCTCCCAGAAAATGTTAGAAAGTGTTCAGTCTAGTGGCGAGGGGGAAGGGGGGTTGTGGAGAAAGAAGAGAGAGAACCAACCCAATCCTCTTTTTTGCATCTCAACAATCATGCCTTGAAACAGGCTCATAAATCTGCAGTCTGAGATGACCAGAGTTTCTTACCCCTGTTCAAGCAGAAGAATAGCTAAATTACTGACTCTCTGGATTGTCAAATTAAGCAATCCTTGTGGCTGCAATTTCAAAATAAAAAAGGGGGGAAGTCTTGTTTACTTGTTTAACCAGGTACTTATCCACAGTATAGTTGCAATACCTTAAAGGATCCATCAGTGGTGCACAGTAAGGCGTGCAGCAGCAGGAAGAGTCCTTATCTCTGAAAACCTTCAGTAAACTTCTGTGGATTCTTTCTGGAAATGTCTCTGTGCAAGCTGCATTTCCATCCAAGCACTAACATTTATCTACTCCACAAGTTGAAATCTACCAGGTGTTCAGTCTTAGAAAATCTTCTCTCATTCTAGGTTGGTCAGGAATAAATTATTACAGTGTACAGATCATGACTCATCAGCCTGCCCATAACAAAGATAAAAAAATTGTTATCTCTTCCCTAAAATTATAGTGAACAGGTGGTAGGTCAAAAATGTTAATGTCCACCCTGGTCCTCCACAGTTCCAGGAAAGAAACAGGTCTATTCATAGATGCATTGGCAAGCACGTTATGAGACCAAGAAGAAATTTGAAGAATATGCTGCTCTAACAAAACCTACTTCCCTTAACAGGCTTCTGTCTGCAAAGAAATTACACAGCACAATTTCAAGGGCAACTTGAAATGCCAGGTTATATCCTGTACATATAATATCTATGCAGTGCTATATGAGTTAACTTTCTTAGTAAGCTTCTAAAATGTGAGGTCGTAAGGTCAAGAGAGATGCACTATTTCCTTGGTGTCTCCACTGAAGTAAAATTTTACGCTTTGTTATGTAGTTTGTTACACCAGATTTTTAAAAATGATGCTTGTCATCCATTCTCTTGATTTTTGCAGAATTTTGTCATAGTGTATAATTTCTTCACTAAAATCACATGCTGTATAAATCAATCAGTCCTATGTAAATGTTCTAACATGAACGTACTTTAAAATTCAGGCAAACTAGCTGTCAAAATTCTCAACTATCTAGAATGTTTTTTGATATGACATATATTATTAAGCTAGTCTCATTGCTGATAATATATTTTGCATTCATCTCTAACAATGTTATAGGATGGATAAATGTGCCTCTTTTAAGTCTCCCAGGATACACATAAGATCTTCAATGTGCCTTGTGTTCTTTCTGTTCATCTCCTATAGCATTTGGATGGCACCATAACATCTTGGTGATTGTACTGTACTTGTTGAAAGATTTCTCAGAATACATAAAAGATTTAGTATAAATTGATGAAGATTTCGCCATTTTGAAATAAAAACAGTTTTGGAAATGTAGAAAGCATGTAATTTCTCTACCCATAATGAGAAATACACTACTGTGGTTTTGTTGTGCTAGGTGGGATATAAGCCTGTGGAAAGGGAGAGGAAAGAGTAAGTCATTCCTATGCCTCTCCGTGCAGGTTCTTTAGCACATTCTTTGTGCTGTTTGGCTTTACTATACACGCAGAGTGCCTTGCCTGACATAGGTCCAATGGATGAGAAATCTGGCTTCCTCCTGCTGAGTAACGAAAGGAAAAGACAACCAGTGAGTGGTTATACATATGTATACATATGGAGGTTATGCCACACAACGGGGTGCCTGTCTCTGACCTAGTCTTAGACGTGCTTGAATTGCTCCAGCGCTTTCTCTCCTCCTCTCTTGGCTTTCCTGTGCTTCACTACTGGTGGTCTTCTGTATTCCATGCAGATGTTTTCCCCATGTTATTTCATGGCTATTTTTCAAGTGGTTTCTTAGGAGAAGGGATGGAGAGTCCACACATGGGAACATCTGCTCTAACAATTTTTCAAAGCAAACAGCAGATGGCATTGCTGCTTCCTTTTGATCTTGCAAGAAAAATCCTGTGCCAATTGTGTTACTTTAAGTTCCAGGCTGCGTGGTAATGGCCTACGTGAGCATTTGCTTCTCCCTTTTCTCTCAACAGTAGCACTACTTGCAGATGTTTACTCTGCAACTTTCTATTTAGCTTTTTTTTCTTTTTGTGACCCTGACTCCTACTAGGTGTCATGTTTATTGTTTTTTCTCTCCTCTCCTTGTAGAACTTTATAATTAATGCCATATCATTGTTATCAATTCTCTTTATGGATGTGCAAATGCTGGGGAAATAGAAGATTTGTCATATTCTTCAACTTTTATTTCTCTGTAGTTCTTCCTCTGTGTATAATGAGTTGGGAGCTCTATACATCTTGTTTGCTCTTTTTTTGTAAGAAAGCTGTATTTCTTAAGGCAATTTATTAGTTTCTAAATAGAGCTCTTCCTTTTTATGTAAATTTTGACATTCTGACAATGTCAAAACGCACACAAGTGTGTAGGAAATTTGAAATGTTTAAGGAAATTTTTAGACACTTTTTTGGTCACTTCATTAATTGAGTTTTTATCTGAACGCCCTTTCCAACATATAGTTTCATGTTTGGTCATCCTGATAATTTATATGGCTTCTTTAGGTGCTTTGTGGTCAAATCTTACTGTACTGAGGGACCACGTTGCTCTTTTTAATAGGTAATAATATGAGAAATTAAATTTGCATGCAGGAGGTAAAAATAAGACATAAAAAGCAGTTTATAGTGAAGGGGAGCTGCAAACTTTGTGTGATAAGGCTAAGACTGTAAACAGAGGGGCATAGTAAGAGATACAGGAGGAGTCTCTGGGGACAGTTCAAGAATTTACTGTCATCCTGATGTGGAATTCAGGAATGTCACTTCCCTTAAAAAGCCTGGAAGATTAAGGTGGAGCCTTTGAGCACACTCTCAGTTCAGAGTTGTAAGGCTGTTAATGGAAAGTAGAGCATGCATAATTTTATCTTGTTTCTATATTATGCTAAATTGCATTTGGTCACTTCAGATGGAGGCCAATGTGACTCCTATATTGAAAACTGTAGGGCATTTGCATAGGCTCCTATTTTCAGCTCTCCTAAATTCACTGTTTCATTGCATCTGATCCTTCAACCTCCACTTACATGTGCTCTACTGCCATAATTTTTATTATATTTCTGTTTAAACATGAATTTTCTGAAGCAGTGCATGCAAATTATTATCTTACGAAGATTTCGTGTCCATGTTTTAAAATCTTCTTTAATATATAGTTTTATAAATATATCAGTAATGTTCATTTTTGTTCCATATATTTAATTGATTGTTGATTGCTGTGTATTCTTTAGAATGTTGAGGCTAATTCATCACGGAGAAGGGGTGAGGAAGTGGTTGTTTTCAAATATTAGTTTTAAACCTTCTGCAAAAGAAAGGATCTATTTATGTAATAAAATGCAGAAGTCATTGGCCTTGAGTGTTCTGTCTTCTTTAGTGGAACTTGGCTTTATATATTTAACATCACATATAGCTTAAAATTCTAATTGAAAATGAGAAATAAGAAAAGAAAAACATTTTCTGCACACAGTTGTAAATGGGTTTGGTATCTTTCTAGTCTCCAGAAATCATTAACTTCATTATTTTATACTAGATTGATTTCCCTAATTGAAAAAAGATTTACAGAGGGGCGTGAACTAGATAACCTTTTTGCCTTACTTAACTGAGTAATAAACAAAATTTAAAAATAAGTCTGGTATCAAAAAGAATATGTCATTTTGTCCACATCCTGAAACTGTTGGGAAATCGGCAGGTATCAACAAAGGAAACTTGTGTTATCCATGTAAAAATTGCTCTGGATGAACTCTTCAGAAATATGCTAATTTATCTACATGTATTTTTATGCTAGCAAAATTAATTGGCTCCATCAGTTAAAAACTAATTTAAAATCGGTTTACAGCCTTCAGTACACAGTTTTTATATGTCAGGACCTTTCATTTTTATTGGAAAAAGAGGTCTTGCAACTTGTTGTGGAATATTTGGCTGCTGTCTGGCAGTACTGAAATGGTCTTTGCAGAGAGCCTTTCTATGGTTTTTTGCTATTGGTACAATAGAAAAAAGTTGTGGTTACTGTATCCACTTAATGGCATGGCTGATGTGAGGAGAAATTGTCAGTACACTTACATTGGAGTTTTGTTTGTTTACTTTTAAATACTGATCTAGCATTTACTGCTGAAGAAATTATTTCACTCACAGCTTTGCATTCCTCCCTTGCTGGCACCATCATGCCTGGAACAAGAAGGAGGATTTGTGTGAATTCACTCCAGACTTACATCAGAGGAGCCCATTAAAATTACTCTGTGCAGAAAACCAGAAGGACTAAACTAGTGCGTGGAACTAAAGGTATCACAGTGGCTCAAAGGTTTATAATAATATTGTTTATTATTTATATTATGATAGCTTTTAGAGCTCCTGTGACAAGTTTGTGTTAGCCAAGCGTTGTAGACTCTTATGCTATTAGTTGATCCTAACCAAAAGGGAATTAACTTATTTCTGCCAGCTAAAAGCAAGATCTGCTTCTCAGACCAGTCCTCAAAATGCTATTTGCAGCTTGATAAGAAGCAAATGTAAATCCTGAAGTTCCCATACTACACTAAATTCAAGTAATACTGGAGGGCTTGGATTTGTTCTATCTCTAGAATCTCCGTATGTCAAATTTACCTCATTTCACTCTGAATACTAGACTTATTTAAAAAGATAAAGAAAAAAAACCCAGGGTTTAAGCAAAAGAGGGGTGGTTATATTTTCAACTTTAAAATTATAATCCAAGTTGCAAAACAGAGAATAATATACAATGTGTTTCTACTTGCCAGTGTCTGTCTAGCTTCTGCTTATGATTTTTCTGAAGTGTCTTAACTGAAGGAGCCAGAGATTTGATTGAGTGGTGTTCTGTCTTTTAGTATTGTCATTTAAAACTGAACTTGCTTTTTTAATTTAAATTTCACTTGCCAACAACAGCATGAACTACTCAATAGCACTTCACCCATTGAATGTGATTTCAAAATTGATTTTCAAAAGTAATCGCTTTTCTCTTCCAAATTAGGATTGTTTCATTCCAGTGAACTGTCTAATCTGAGTTCATACATTCTCTCTTTTCCCATTCATTTCTCCATTGAAGATGGAAACTGTTCTTCAGTTATTTTCCTTCCTTGTTATATTCTCTTTATGATTCTTTGATGAGAAAGGAAATTCAAGTATCCATAGCTCAAAGCCTGACTGTGACTTTGTCTTTTTTGGTCAGGTTTTTGTCTACTCTACAGTGGTGGCAATTTAATCTCTTTTCTAATGATCCAGGCAAATTTCCAAGAAAGGCAAATATTCTGCTACCCCACCAACTTGTGGTTTGAGGACAGACAAACTTGGAATGAATATTCTTTCTACCATTATGTGATCCCTACCATGTTTTATTCATCTGGGGAACGAAGAGGACATTTACATTCCATTTAATATGTGCAAGTGTAAAGGGCAAGTGGTAATCTTGCCATAGTATTTAATGTTTCTATTTTTGGTGTTTAACACAACCTAACCTTGAACATTAACAGTGTAGCTGTAGCTCCAACACTAACATAAGCATGCCAAGCATTTATATCAGGCTAGATTAGTCACCACTGTTGAAGCTAAATGAAACTTTTATTCTCTAACTAGTCCATTTGAAAAGCTAATGAGAATTCAGAGGTTCAAGAAAATGGGAAAAGTGACTAACATCCTGATTTTCAAAATTTATAGAAAAGAAATGGACCTTCTTAAAAATCTCTCTTCTCTCATTTTGTTATGGTTCATTCATTCTAGAAGGATGGACTGTGGCACTGTGAAAGGTATGTTCTTAAATATAGGAGTATTATGGCATGCATGGAACCCATAGCAGATGAATATTGGAAGGGGAAGACAGGAAGGGAGCATATGAGCAGCACTGGGAAAAATGAGAGGAGGAGGGCTCCAAAGAAATCAGATAAGGAGAGGCAAGAAGAAAGGTGACACCTGATGTCAACAAGGACAGGAGGGGACAATGACAGGATTTGTTTGAAGGAGAGTGGTATAATGTCTTCAGTTTCACAAACTCTGGTGAGAAGGAAAGGTTTAAGGAGGAAGTGAAGCAGAACAAGTAATTTGCTGGCACTGAGTTTGCAGGCATTGGAACAAAAAATGCAGGAGTGCATTTGATTAGCAGATCTTGAGTAAATAACTAATATAAGGCTTAATTAATTGTTGTGTTAGGGTGTTCTATCCTGCCATTCTCTATAATTGCATATTAATATTTATTTTCACCGCTTTAGTGAAAACATCAGATTTAAACTGTTATGTGTTTAAGGCTTAATGAATAAGATGTAGAGCATGGTATCATGATAGAGTGCTAATTACTGTGTCAGCAATCTAACATTTTATTTGTCTTGCGTTCTGTAGTAGTGCACATGCATGTTATGTGATGCCATCCACTAAAATAGCCTCTGTTTCAGAGGGAGAAAAGTTTCTCTATTAGTAAATGTAATGGCATCAGGTCTCTCTGCTGGTGTTGTATGGAAAAGACAACATCCCTGAAAGCTTTACATTCTCACATTGTTGGAGCTTCTAAGTTTTGTCAGGTGCTGGTGACTTGGACCTAACACTGAGTTGTAACTCAGGAGACAAAACAGTTGGAAAACTTGGAGAAAGGCACTAAGGGTCAGCGAAATTTACTGTGGGCAGCTGCTGCTTCAAAGCAACTTGCTATGCAGAAGCCTATTAAGTAGTAGTAGGTTACTTTCCTGCTGTTTCCCCAGCATGATGAATGACATTCTGAAAAGTGAAAGGACTTCCTGTGCCACAGAGGTTTTCCCTGTGACTTCTTACTCAGACCCAGTTGCTTTCAAGACACTGAATGTACTTCCATCTAAATGTTGTTTTGGATCTCTGTAACTGAAGGGCACATGATGCTAGAACGAGTTTGTTTTCATCTGTAACAGGTACTTTAATTCCATTGTTTACAGATTGTCCTATTTATTTTCTAAACCATCCTTTACAACTCAAAACAGCAATACATTTTTACTAGGAAATATGTTCGAGCTGCAGAGTTCAGTATGGGAATTTTTTTCCCCAAAGTTTTGGTGTGATTTAACTTGGAAACTTAACTTCTTAATGTAATGAGGCAACAGTTCTGAATTTCACAGTATGCATGTGTAAAAGTCTGTGTTTGCACACATTCTTGTATTAATTCTGTCCTATTAAATCAGAGTGCACTTGAATGTAGGGTAGGGTCAAGTCCTTGCTTTGTAATAACAGTGGATTTTAGTAAGATAAGAACTTCTAAAAAGCATAGGAAACCAGGAAATCAGCTAAGATAATACATGTTATGAGCCAAAGTACTTGATGACCCTACTTAAGATGATTATCTTCCCTTCCATACTTAAATGGGAAGTGTAAATATTGATGTATCATTAGAAACATTGTAATGGTGTAGGTTTGGGATCTTTAATTTTCACTGTATCACAGGAAACAGAACATATAGCTAAAAGACAAAAATTATCTCAATTGAACTTTAATCATTAAATCCAAATATGTTTGAAGATATGTGTAATATATATTAATATGTATTACAGTGTAATACATCCTTTTGCATGCTAAATGCTTCAAGATATAAACTGTGGCCAAGTCTTCCGCAGAAGATTTTGCTGGAATCATTTAGGAATGTGAAGAAAGAAGGCTCATGTATTCCTGCTGTGTGTCTCTCTTGTTGCCTTTTGTCACTCCCCTTTATAACTTTTTCAATCTTTTGCCAATCATAACCAGATCTAGCAGAGGGTTGGAAGCCTCAGAACTGTTCAGCTTCAATAAAAAATTATGTGAGAAAAGATGAGATAAGAATGCATCCACTGTCTCAGAGCAAATGTCCAGTGAGCTCCCTCTGACAACAACCATGAGTAAATGGTTAGGAATGCTTCTTCTAGTATCTTTTCCTTGCTTCTGGTCATCACAAAATGGGCTTCTGCATCCCATTTTTGTCAATCAATTTACTCTTATTTACTTGCTGACTAGTGATGTTTGAGGCAATAGTCCTGTGAGATATAATTTCCCTCTCTGAAATCCACATTGACTCTTTCTTTTTTAGAATTAGTGGCATATGGGCAAATATGATATGGTTTACTATTTGTTTCTAGGGTTGTGCCAGGTACAGGAGTTAGACTTTTGGGTGGCTTTCCCCCCAGTTCTGCATATCTGCCCTCTAGTCCCTGTATAGGAACTTGCTTGCTGTTTCTCGGTATCATTCCTTCAGCTTCTCCAGGTATTTTTCCAGTACAAAATTGGCAGGAAGAAAAATTGCCTTTTGTGTTCCCCTTTCCTCCTCGTGTTAGTGCATCTCTTTGGAGAGCCACGCTGGTGAGCAGAAACTTCTAAATCTGAAATCCCAGGGTCTCAAAACATCCTTTTGTTCAGCACTACTTTGTTGTTTCCTTTTTAAGTTTTTCCTGGGTTTCTTGCTGTTTCTTTAATTGGTGGGCAAACTTACACAATCAAACATCTCTGCCCACGTTTATTTTTATGTGCCGATCTCTGGGGTGAGGACTGATTTTATTTCACCTGACTCATTACTTAAAAGAACTTAATGATTCCATTTACATTTACTGGGAGTAAATAGTGACTGTTATAAGAATCTCCTGCATTAGCATCTATGTCAACCCATAAAATGAGGAGAACTGAGGTTTAGACCAAAATGTATTTTGTGTTCAGTTATTCTGCTTTGAGATAGTTTTACTCATGTTTACTTGTGGTTCTCCACTGTAAAGAATTGAAAAACTGCATGGCACTGCACCTGTGTATCCTCCAATGCTCTTTCTTGAAAATTAGCCAAGTTACTTAAACAATTTAGAGAGTGTCATATCCTACCATATACGTATACCCTACTAGTACTTGGTCAGCCACAGCTGACCAGCAAGTAACTTATTGGATTTCAGAGGGAGTCAAAAGAAGTGTGTACAAATAATGTAATATAGCTGGATTTTAAGAGGCTTTCAAGGAGGGTCCTCATCAAAAGTTGCTGAATAAACTCGCAGAAAATAAGGAAAAAAATATTTGTATTGGATAGGCAGCTGAAGAAAATGAAACATAAAATAAGAATACATGGTCAGTTTTCACAGTAAATGGAGGTCACCTGTTAGTCTTCTCAAAAGAAGGGAGGGATAAGGAAGTGACCATCTGTCCGTGATACTGTTATAGAAAAAAATTAAAACAAGGAACAAATACAGACAACAGGAAAAAGAGATTACAAAGTCCATTTCATGGCTTTGTGAAAGAATGTTAGATAAAGTCAGTGTAGGTTACTGTCAGTTATTAGGCAGAGAAGGTGAGGTATCCCATATGAAAAGACAGATTTTTGAGATATCTCATCACTCAGTAGTAATATCTTGGACTTATAATACTTCTAAAGAGAAGTAAAAATATTTGTCCTAGATTCCTTTAGTAAAAGCTGCAAATAGAAATAGTAGTCCTGCAAAAACATTAGCTCAGTATCAATCAAAAGAAAACCAATTCAATGTTAGTAATTACTTGCAAGGGAACATAGAACAAAATAGCAAAATTTATGTTTCTTTGTACAGCTGTTGTATTACTGTGTTTTGAAGACCATATGAGGTTACAGTCCCCCTCTGCCCCTATAAAGACATTGAACTTGGCAACATTCTGGGCATGGTGGCAAGGCTCACCATGAAGGGGTGAATATCTCATCATGAGGTATTCATACAGGGGACATATAAACAAGTCAGACTTTTGGTTGTGTAAAGAAATCCTGAGGAATATTAAATATAGAATGAACCACCTCTGGTGTAAATTAGTGAAATCTGTTGTGGTAGGGAAGGGTAGCACTCTGCTCGCTGTTATTAACCTCTCTGCTGTCAGGTACTGGGCTAGATGGAGTTTTAATCTGGCCCACTGCAGCCATTCTTATGATCATATGGGTTAACTACCTGAATTGGCCTACACTGTGGTGAGTAGAAAAGAGTGGCAAACGTTGTCCTCAGCCTTATTTCATGCACAGAACCTCAGCAAGTTCGTTGCTTTTAATGTAGCATGTGCAGTTGCAGACTAAGCCTGTATATAACTGAATGTAAAATACAGTGTGTAAATGGTTTGAAATTCTTGCAGTCATTCTTTAAAACATACACTGAAACTCAAGAGGTCAAACAGTGCTTAAATTGGGTGGATATCCAGATAATTTATGACGTGGAAAGCTCAGGGGCCTAAACAATGTTTCTTTTTCTGGTGACATGATAATACAGCCATTTACATATCATTTCTGCAAAACACAGATGTATTTCCTATGTAAAAGTGCTTTTAAGAAAAATATTCTTTTTCACCCACCACCTTTATTTCTTTTCCTGCTTTTTTATAAGAGCAGGAATAGCAATTGTTCGTGATTTTTTGTATTCATCTTCCATGCTCAGGAGACAAAAGAAGCAGAATTCTGGCCAAATGTATAGATTCGCAACACTGGTAAATGTAGTTGATAAAATGTAATCTTTGAAGAATACTGGTTGTGTGGCCACATGTGCTGAATCATTTTTAGATCTAACACCTAAACTCCATTCTAATGCTGGCTTCATGCCAGCATTCATGGTTCATGGAAGCATCCACAGGACTACTTATGCATTCCCAGATGTGGTTTGTGTGTCTTCCTATTCATAGAGGCTTGCTGCCTTCCAAATTAGTAGAAAATCTGCAACACATATGCTTCCAGAAACTGTCTCAAAATATGATGATTTAATACAACATTCCTTTCTGATTAGGAAAACTACTTCCAATGAACTATCTGCTTAAAGATTTTTATCAGACATTCAAACTACTGATTCTGCTTTTAAATGATGCTTTCCTTGGCTGTATATTATCTCATTCTGACATCTCATACAAGGAGATTAGTTTCCAGCTTGTAGAACACTGATTTAAAAGCATTCCCCCTTTTATATTAAGCAGAGAGAACAGCTCATAAATTAGCACTTACTTTGTACTGTTATCAGTGTTCTCAGTGCCTCGAAGCGTTTGAGCTGCCTCGATGCACATTAACCATAATAATTGTCAGTCAGGCACACAGACATAAAGGATATCTGATGATCAGTATTTCTTACAGTGTGACTACACAGAAGGTATTATGGTCCCAGCACACAAAACAAAAGTGTGAGATAATGCAGGTAGAAACATGAGACAAAAGAATTGATTCAATGAACTTTAATTTTACAGTATAGATGGTGATTTTTTTCGATGGTGATCCCAGGGTTCTGGGCCTTCAGTGGTAAGGGTTTTCTCCTTATTCCCTTCCCATTTGAAAATATCCTCTGTTTTACCATTTTCTATCCAGAGAAGCTGATCTCCAACAGTGTAAAACCCAGACCTTTTTCTCCCTTGATTCACAGCAAATATTAGGTGTAAAATTGGCTTTATAGGTAAAGCTCTTGATTTGTTTTTATTACCATGTTCCACAAAACCTTCAGAGTAGTTTTCAAATACAGGCTCCCAGAGATCACATTATAATAATTTGGTTTGAAGATTACTGGTTGAAGGAGCTACTGAGATGGAAAATGAAAAAAAATGAGTTTTTGAAATTTAATATGAGATCCATCCATGAAATTAAAACATTTGATAGAATTTCAAAAATCTTTAGTTATGGAATCCTTATTTTTTTCTTCCCTAGTGAAGGAGAGGGGGGAGAATCTTTCCACAGACATTTTGGGGTTTTACTAGTTAGGTTCTTCTTCAATTTTCCTATTCATTGCTGTTCACAACTTTCTTCCCAAACTCACTGAGATTTTCACACATAGAAGATTTCTGAGAAATTGCTGCTGCAATATAATGCCTAATTACTAACAAATATGCAGGAATTCCAGCCGCACCAGGGAGAGAATTTAAGATGATTCACCCTTGGATTAACACCAGCCCCTTCAATGTGATGCGTTTCAGTCACTTATATTAATTTCTCAGCCAGTTTTGTAGAAATGCTAGAAGCTAGCCCAGCATGTGAGTAATATGATACACAACTCTTCTAGTATAAATGATAGCTAAGCTGTAGAGTTGGTGAAGAAATTATTTGCTAGTGTAACCTAATACTCCGGTCCAATTTGATGTTGCTAGAAGATGAAAGGAGACACAAATGCAAGATGTAAATTTCTGTTTAATGCAGTGTTTGATAGCCACAGATGGCTACACTTGTAGGCCAAGACAAGTAAAAAATGATAACTTTATGGACTGGAGTTATTTTGCAAGGTTTTCACTGCCTAGGAAAAAAAAATGTAGGTCACAGCAGAAAAATGAAGTGGGAAGCATGGAAGAGATGCACAAATTATTTGAATCAAATACAAAATTTAGCTGATTTCAGATCTAATGCTTTATGGAATCTAAGTCTGTTTTAATGAAGATTGTCACCATATACATTCTGACTTCCCTGCAATTTTCTCTTTATAGCCAAACATCTCGATTCATCAAATGATTTAACACTTTTTTTTTTCTTTTAAAAGTAACTCTGTAACTACAGGACTTAACTTTATTTGTTTAATTCCCAGCATCCTCAGAAGATTATTCATTTTTGCTCCTTGAATGAAATTATCTGAGTTACCAGTGGTGATTTCCCTGTTACTGGTCTTTTTTGAATGGCTGGATTCAAAAAAAGCCAAAAAAGTCTCTTTAGCATTTGCCACCTTACTTTCTAGATTTTGAAGCTCTTTGGGTTTTTCAAGTTCCCTGGAGTAAAATGAGAGCAGGAAAACTTTCCTATCCCTCCTGCTTGTAGTGAGATCCTCAGGGGACTCTAAGACTGGAGCTCTGTGAATTACATCCTTGTACACATATGGAAGGAGTCCTTAGGCTGCCTTCATTTATTCATTAGTGATTAAAGGGATAAATGTTTTAATGTAAAGGTGTTAGGAATTCAAGAGATGACCAAATGCTTGAATCTGTAAGTGAACAAAGAAATACTGGCTCCTTTCCAAACCTTCTGAATCAGCCTGCAGGGGTTCATTTTGTGAACTGAGCCCTGCAGGATTCACACAGCTGTAGAGAGAAACCTAACACCTAGTCCAAGTGAGACAATTCCAGGATCCAGAAAATAATTCCTAAACCTCAAAAGACATAAAACTTGCTTTGTGAAAGTCTTGTTTTCACTTTTTAATTTTTATGCAATTTATCCATTTATTGCCTGTGTCCTCACTAACAGTAAGTAACTATTCTTTACTTCAGGACAAATCATAAAACCTACAGTGAAGTTTTCTTCAGGCAAACTATTGTTGAAGTCTCTAGAAGGCAGAACTTTGCTCCAGTAAAATCTGAATGAGGATCTTATGTTATGACCTTGAATGACTTTTATTGACTTTTAAAGTACTTAAATGAAATCAATAGAGCTCTGAACTAAGTCACCATTCATTTTTTCAGAATTCTGCTTTCTTCGTAACAAAAGACTTTTAGGTTGCAAAGTAAAGACTAAAGAAATTGTAGATGGCTAAAGTGTGGCAGAGTGGATTATTGAATTAGTGAAGTAGGGGAAAACATAAATAGATCTAGCTAGATTACAGAAAATCAGGCATACTTAATTGATGCACTTGGAGGATTTATTTTTTTATGTTGTATATGCCAAGAGGAAGTTGAGAAGTACAGTTTTTGCTTCTGGAAGACAGATGTATATACTGAAATATATAGTTTCACAGGAATATTGTAAAGTCTTTAATCAATAATTCTTGTGCTTCCCTGTATTTATGGAGTAGACAGAATTCAAGAGGATAGTTCTGAAAATAGTTCATCTGCATTTATGTGCTGTTTGAAGTGGAAGTGTAAATGAAATACAGCCTTTTTTACTTTGAAACCCCATTGCCTGTTTTACCTAGACATTTGTTAGCTGTGTTAGTAACTAAATAAGGGGTAGCATGTTGCTACTGTGGTGTGTTATAGCTGTCTCTAAGATCCTAAATATAAACTGAATATCAATTAAAGGAGTACAAATTAGCAAAGCACTATTTTGACATAGAGTTCTCTGATGAAACAACTACTGCATGTCTTGCCTTGCTTAGCTCTATTTCTTTTTTTAAAGCATGTATCCTAGTGACACAGGATCCACAAGCACTTAGAAAATTTCTAAGGGCTAGCAATCATTATGTTAAGAAGTATTTTATTTTCAGTCTTAATTTATCTAAGTTGGGTTTCCATTCTTTTGTCTTCTTATAGCTCTATCCACCATGAAAATGAGTCCTCTATTATCTAACATCATCCCATACATACATGTGAAACAGAGCAGAGTTCCAACATCACATTAGAAACTATGTGTAGTGCTATAAGTAGTTTAACTCACTTTCTCATACTGTTAGTAAAAACCTTTTTGCTTACTTTACTTTAATTTAGAACATCTCATAGGTGGACATTGTTGCTAACAATTTTTCAACAAATTTCATGCAACTAAATCTCTGTATGTGTCACTGTGTTCTAGCAAAATAAATGAGACACATACTGTGCAGTTTCACCAGACCTGGAGCAGACATGGAAAAGATATAAATGTGTCAGTATTATGGGAGGGAAAATACATAAATGCACATGGTGACTCTCTTAAGTCTTGGGCTCAGTGTGATACTAATTCATTTTGGTGACATTTGGAAAACTTCTCCCAACATTAATAATAAGTTTATAGTGGGGGGTAATTCTGACAGACACAGTGTTGAAATAAAAACTTGAAAGAATGTCCATCAGATTTTACAGGTGCATAGAACATGTATTTGCAGTTGATTGATGATCTTTTTGTTAAAGGTTGACATAATGCTGAATGGAATGTTTTGTTTATATATGGTGGTCTAGTTTATTGACCAGTACCAAAATGTATGACCAATTTGGGACTTCATACAGTGTCTCTTTTTCTTCTTATTTTTTTCTTTTCCCTGGAAGAAATTTCTGTATTTGTCTTCTCATATGATTATGAGGATATGGATGCCCTTTGATTATTTTATAAATATTCTTTTCATGAAATAATTGTTCCTTTAAATGTTATTCACTTGAACTGAAAATTTCAATGGACAACCCAGAATTTTAAGCAATATTTAGGAAAAGGATTCTGGAATCAACCTTCTGCCCAAATGTTATAGAAATTAGTTTTTTTCTGAAAACGACAGTAATTATTGGCATGTAATTTGAATAGATCTGTCTTTTGTTTGACTATTTCTTTTTAAAATCACTTAAAGAAAGAAGTCTGAAAAAAATAGATCCAAAGATGTCTGTCCCCCATGGTTGTAAATGGAAGAACTGAGAAGATGGTGCCAGTATTTAATGAAGTTGATTTGTTTCTTTTATATGATCAAATCAGTGGAAGAAGGGTTGTCTTTAACCTCACTTCCCCTTCAAAATCTGAAGACTAAAACGAACTCTCAACTGCAGCAGCTAATTATCTAAATACTGAATTGGTTTTGAAATTATGAAGTGTTGTACACTCAAAGCCGTTCTTTATATTTGTGTAAAACTTAAACTTTCATCTTAACTGCAACATGTACGTTGTTCTTACTTGTAGTAAGTGTGAAATGAGAACCTTTTCGGTTCTTCATTCAGTTTTGTTTGCTAAAGTTGGAATCTCTAGATACCTTTCAGTCAAAACTGACATTGACTCTGAAAGTTGGGTGTTTAAAAGTTTAAACAAAACTGATTAAAGGATCCTTATACCAACTTTGTCCTTTAAGTTTTAGCTATGATTTTTTCTTCCTTGAGTCTGCACATTTGTATTTGTGTTTATTCAGGAAATTAAAAGTATATCAGTATATTGGAAATGTCATGCAGTTTTTTGGTGTGCTTTCATGTTCCTTGTCTCAAAATATGATGAACTGTATCACTGTAAACTCAGTGTACTTCTCCTGACAGAGAACTGACTAGGACAAAAAGGAAGATGTTTGTTAAAAACATTCCCCTTCATTAGCTGTGCCGACAAAACATAGAATCAAAAACTGTTCTTCCTGCCCTGGATCATCGAAGAGTAGGGAATGAGATGTGGTCAGGGAAATTACCTGGTTATAATGCAAGCAAGTCTGAAGAAAATCTAACAAAAAATGTTGAAAAATAAGTAACTAAAAGACCTGCATGTATCTAGGTTTCAGATACAACAGTATGTCAGTTAATCTAGAACCAAGGACAAGTTTGACTCGATGAACCTTGCGGGTCCCTTCCAGTTCAGCATATTCTATGATAGGCTCGAGTTCTCTCATTCGTCATAAATGCAGAATATTTTATACATTTCTTGTTTTTCACCACACCTTAAGAAAAACTAAGTTAGGGAGGTTAATAGCACCAAGTGGATCAGGTAATCTTGGCTCATGGGCCTTCTCAGAGAAGTAAGGGTGTGTGGTCTTTTCATGATCTGACAGTTTGTCTTGTGAAAAGACCAGATTTCCCTCTGATGTTCATTGTATAGACTCCTATATTTAAACAGTTAATATTGTAACTCTTAGATTTTCCACAGACACAGGACTTAATCTATTTAAGAGTTGTTCTCATAACCAGGACCTATGTGGAAGAATTTAGCTAAATTATGTCTGCTTTATATACCTGACTTTATTTCTGAAGGAAATTGATTTAGAATCTTTTCCAGTTATGTTCCAGTAATATTCATGTTCCTACAATAAGGTGAAAGAAACCTTTTAACCAGGTGATATTTGCCCTCTGCCTTCTGCATCCAAATCCATAAATGATGGATGCAGATGCACTGTCTACAGCCTCTCAGTGTACTTTAGGGCGCTGTAAGTTTTGTTTTCTTTCTCACTGGGGTAACAAGTGAATGTAGAAGTCATAGTGGTATTGAGAAAGTCACAACACACTTTTTTCCAAGACCAAAGACATCCTCTTCCTCGTAAGGAATTTAAAGAATTGTAAGAATCATAGATACATGAACTGGCAGTGTAAAAAGGGAGGACTAAATGAAGGAAGTTAAGGTTTATAAAGCAGAGTGGAGGATGTTTTCTGTGCTCTACAAAATTTTGAATTGAGACAGTACAAATGAACTTCAGTATAACTGTAAGAATATTTGAATGGGGATCTTTGTTGAAGAATTTTTAGATTAAAGCTCAGATAAGTATTGTAACATTTTTAAAAAAACAACTTATGTCAGCAATTATGAGTGTATTCAGTGTATTCTTCCTTCTGCATATTGAACTTTTCTTGAGTACCTCAGAAAGTAATAAACATTTTGCTTATTTCTGCATAGTGTTTACTGGCATTGATTTATTAGGAGTTGAATGAAAAGACATTTTTTTCTTTCTTTTTTCTTTTTAATGGATTCAATTTGTTGTGTGTACAGGACTCAGTGTAGTTACCAGGCTAATCAACTAAGCCACATTATGTAAAAAGTTGGGCTATCCTTCATATTTAAATTGAATGTCAGAGGGAGCATAGTTGGAAGAAGCACTTTTAAATGTGTTCTCTTTTGTGTAATTGTGGGTTTATGCAGTTTAACGCAGTTGCATAGTATTTTGATCCTTTTCCTTCCAGACTAAACACTGTTTATCAATGTTGGTTTGGCTTTTTTGAATTGGTAATTCTAAATATTTGATTAATGATAACATTTTAATATTGCTTTGTTTTCTTGCCCACTCAAACTGCAGGCTCAAACTGCAGGCTCTTTAAAACTAAAAGAAGGTGTGTGCTTCCAGTACAGTGGTTAAATTGCTTTTTATCTGCAAAAACAAGTAAACTGTAATGAACAGTGTGACTATCAATTTGACAACTGTTAACTGTTGCCAGGGAATTTTCTTGGGTTTGTGATATTCCTCCAGTGAATACTTTGATTTTAATTGGGACTTTGTGACTTTTGCAATGCTTAGTTTGGCATGTAACTCCCAAGTTCAGGAATAGTTGGCTGCTGTTTCTGCTGTTTATCATGAGGCAGTGCAGATAAATGCTCCAACAGTTGCACTGATTTGAGTATAAAAAAAAGTCATCAATGTCTTTTACTTTTCTGTTATTCTGCAAATGTAAATCAACTCTTGTATAAACTTTGTATAACATGGAACCTGAAAATATGGAAACTGATATTTTAAGACCAGAACAAACACCTGTGCTATACTGAAGTCAGAATACTGGCAGGGAAATAATTCTTTATCAGACATGAAATTACTGATTAAAATATTTACACTGATGTTACACTTAACATCACTTTAAATAATGTGCCATCTAAGAATGTATTATGTGCATAATAACTTTATGAAAAAGTTCATGCAGGTAGATATTCAGGGCTTTCTGTGTGAGGAAGTTTAAACATACATCAGGTGTCAGAGCCTGTTGGAAAACTCTATGTCATGCAATTCAGAGCAGACCTGGTAAATCTATTCATCATGAGCCGCAGACCACCACTGTGTTTGCACTGCAGAAAGCTGGCCTTTCTTTTCTGGATAATAAATGATCACAGAACTGGAAATGAGTCAGACCTTTCAGACCAGCCAAAGACAAACTATCTTTGATTCCAGTCCTCTTGATTCACCTGTACATATTCCATGTATTACTCAGGTGCTAAGCAGAAGTGCTTTTTGTCTTAGAGGCTGAATGGCCCTTTAGTTTAAATTAGAGACCTTCGCTGGTCTTCCCTGAGAAAGTAAAATAAATTTGCTAGTGGTTACTAGTTGTAAAAAGCTGTTAAAATACACAAGTTCTGCCTCATTTCCAGTGAAATGCTGTGACTTAAGAACACTCATTTATTGTTACACAGTATGCTGCCAGACGGTCCAGGTAGATGAAACCTGATTCTCTCTCTCATTGCTTTAAGCATTTCATTATCACTTGTGGGTTGTTTCGAAAGACAAGGAAAATATAAGACTCCTTGGAGTGAAGGAGTTACTTGCAGCTGAGATTTTTTGTGGGTTGTTGGAGTTTTTTGCAATAAATTGACTGCATTTGACCTTTGACTCAGGAGGACTTTATGGTTTTCTATTACTCAAGAAATGTTTCCATAATGACAGTGCTGTGAGAGGTGAGATGCGTAAAAGAAACTGTTATGTACTGAAACATGAAGAGACACACATGAAATACTAAAAGCTTGACTGGGCAAGTCAGCCTGTGTCAGCAGTAATGCTAAGAACATCTATCATTGCAGAAGCTGGGCCCAGTCTGTGATACCCTACTGCAAGCTAGGTATGTAGTCAGATTGCTGAAGTGAAGCCCTTTTTCACTGACCTGTTACAATGATATGAAGTGTTAAATGTATTTTTAGATAAGCCATCTTGTTTGCTATCTCTAGACAGCAAGCTGTCATTGATTGATTCCTACCTTTGCTTTCCCAAAGTATTTTTAGTGATTTTTATGAATGTTTGTATTAGCTATATACCTTTGAATTGTGCTCATTTGTTGTTCTAATGATGGCATTAAAAGTTAGACATTAACAATGGTGTGAAATAAGTCACAACCATTCTTTTATTTAAATGCAATTAAACAACTTTTTAATGGTCTTTTAATTCATGGGAAGCCATGTCTATACTGAAACAGAGTAGAAAAGTTCACTTATTTTTGAATTGCATTTCCCTGGTATTCATGCCTGACATCTCTTAAAGAGATGATACTTCCTTTTCCCAAGTTGTAGCTGCTTTTAGGAAAGATAGCAAAGCCTTGCAGACATCTGCTATTTAGTAGGTCGCTGATTCTGATTAAAGGTCTCAACACTAGACTTTGATTACCTTGTGTGTTAGAAAAACAACATAAAATAGGCAATTGTATTTGAATAAGTATCACTGTTCATTGTTAAAGTTAGTACAGGTTAGTTAGTTAGAATTAACCTAGCTGAAAAAAAGTAGTTTTGCATTTACAACTTTCCTGGTCTCTTATGTTAGTGGTATATATAATTATCAGCTTGTTAACAGGTTGTTGGGTTTTTCTTTCCTTTTTTTTTTTTTTTTTAAGAAGAAATAGGAAAACCTTAAAACTACTGGTATCATAAATCCTTCTCTTTTCAACATCTTATTTTCTGTTTTAAATTGTATTAAATTCTGCAGTAATTATTCCTGGTTTTGGAGTCTACTTAATTTTTTTCACCATGCTAACACAAAAGCAAATAATTATTAATTTTATCTTCATAGGATGCTTCTGAGGCAGGGAAGCTCTAGCTCAATTACACAGCTAAGGAACTACAGCATCACAAGGACTGAGTGGCATACATAGGTCACACAGGAAGCATGTGGTTGGGCTGAGAATTAACCCTGTCTTATTGCGTTTTTTGTTTACAGTGACGCATGAAATCATTCGTTATTTTAATTTTCATTTCATTATTGTGGTAGTTTGGGTTACTTATAAAGTTAATAAAACTTCCAATAAAGCTTTAGAGTAACCCCTAATCTTTAAAATTCAATCCAGATCAAGAGTTTCTTTTTCTGTTAGCATTATTTTCTAAAACTCTTTTAATAAATAAAAAACTTTTTTCATATTTTAAATTTATTTTCCTTTTTTTTTATTTTTAACTTTTTGTCTATGAACTTCCCACTTTAGCAGAGACAGGAGGTAAAAGAAGAAACTGTGTTATCTTCAACCTAACAGAACTCAGAACCGGCAGGAATTGCCACAAAAAAACTTTTGTCTCACAATATTTTCAACTATGAGTCTTTTTAGTCAGGTCTGAGAGGAAAGAGAAGCACAAGATGTGAGACTATGGGCACTAAGTGTGGGGGATGCAACTGTCCATTTTTAGCTCAAAGAAACTTGATAGGGTTTGGATGACAGTGGCACAACCAGCCCTGCCACAGCCACCCTATCTTAATGGGAAAGTGAGGGAAGCCGGTGACCAGCTGTGCAAAAGCCCCCTAACCAGATTTCTCTGCCCTCAACAGACCATTTGTGGGCAACCATCTCCATTGCTTTAGGCACTTTCTAGAGTAGTTCCATGGTTTTTGCTGTCCTCATGCTTAACTTGGATGATTTGGACACGTGTTTTGGATGTGGTTGAATTGCCATCACGTGTTCAGGGAAAAACCCAAACTTCCTTTAAATTGGTATGTCCTCACAATGTGCATCTCAGAGGGCTTTTAAAGTCTGTGCAAAGAAATACATGTTGCAGATAACTCCATTTCCTTTGCCGACAAATGCATCTAATTCTGCTGTCAGAGGGAAATATTTTTTCTTTCTTCTGCTTATTAGCAGGTATTGTACTTTTTCCAGTCTTTAAAAGTTCCTAATTCATCTGTGTTTTCTAAAGTATTTCACACAATACAGTGAAGGTAAAGAGTAAGTCAGTGCTGAACTCTTCATTCTCCAGCTTTAGCAAACAATAAGTTGGGGTAACTTCTGGAGTGTCCTGGTATTGTTTTAATAATTAATGTCTTGTAAAGAAGGCATAGAGGATTAAAATCGATTCCTTACACACAGAGTTGTGAAATTTTTAACTGTCTTGCTTCTCTAGATTAAACAAATTGTTATACTGAAAAGTAACTCTTTAATTTAAAACATGTATTATTTATCTATCACTGGAGATGCCCCTTCATGTTTTCATTTAAAATTTGACATAGTCCATTTTAAATATCAGTCAATATTGCAGATATTTTACTATTGTTTAAAGTCCATATTCTATAAAGTGTTGCATTCTAAGAGGGAATTCATAAATGTTTTGCTAAATCTTTTTTAAAAATGTCTTTGTTTGATCATGCCCTCTGATGTTTGCTTTCCAGCTTTGAATACTCCTGCAAATATGTTGTAAGGACACTGTCTGAAAGTACAAGCTGTAAGCACATACTGCTGACTGCTCACCAAATTTGAATTATAAGTATTTGTTGCAAGCAGTTCTAATCACTTTAGTATGAAAGGGAAGAAACTGAACAAAAACTGTCACACACCAAGGACAAAATAGTACCTCATGTTATTTGCCACTTCTTTTTAATTGCAGAAATTCACATGAAACTCATTGTTGTCCTCTACCTATGCTCAGTACTTAGCTCAGTAAAAAATTTTTCAGTGCAAGGAGTTTGCTCAGTTTTGTTTTAAGCTGAGTATTTTCAATTTGTAACTAGGAAGCAAATGATGTAAGGGATATGCAAGAAAAAAATGCATACCTTTCACTAAGAAAAAATGTATACTAAAGCTCATGTGACTGTGATATCAACCAACTTTATTAATTTCCTCCTTAGATGTGGTATATGCTGTTTTAGTGTATGTGGAAAGAAACCTTCTCTTTAAAATACTCTACATCAGAACAAAAACCAAAAAGTGACTGAGTTGCTGTTAATATGGTTGAATGGAAATTCTGAACAAAATTTTACAGTTTTATAGTTATTTCTGATTTCCACAGCATTTCAGTTTTGAGGGGAGTTTTGGCTGGCTATTTAGTTTAAAATATTTCAAGATCGATTGCACATTTGCTATTGAGTAAAAAATCATTATTGGTATTTTTCAAGTCTTCTGGTAATATAAAGCCATAGACTTTGTATTTTAAGTCTTTGAAAAGTGCAATGTAAGGTAGGATATTATGTGCCTTTTGTTGCTTAATGTGAAACTTAGTGGAATGAATCCATTTTCAGATTGGAGCATTAATAACAAATAAATCTGTTTGCTTCACTAAAGGCAAGCAAGGGTGAAATGACAGTGTCAGGTAATACAACCCCATGAAGGCATCTCTTAGGAGTTCCTGTGCATATGCCTTGTTTCTGATGGTAATAATGCTTTGTGGTGACCTGCTTTCATGCATGTTCCCAAAGAATTTTCTAATTGTTGCAAAACTAACGTGGGTTACTCTGTGGTGCCGAAAAAAAGTCTTCATAAAAATGGCCATCCAAGGGAAATCAATACTTCCTACATTTTTCTAAAATTCTTCAATCTGTGGACAAGAATGAGGTGGTTATACAGAGCTTCGAATGCTGGAATAGAATAGAAAATGCTCTTGAGAATATGACTACTGAATGATTGCAAGTAGAAGATAACACCTTTGAAATGTTTCAGTAAGATGTATTAGTTTTTTCTTCTTTGAAAATCTGTTCTAATAATAACCAAATGCCTTTTCCCAAAACCTTTTTCCTCTCTTGCCATATTAGAATAGAATGGAAGTCCCATCATATGTTTACAAGTCTTCACACTTCTGCTGCTGCACAAGAAAGGTTGGGGAAAGTGGCAGCATTGGCTTGGTTTGAGTTTTGATACCAAAATCCTGAAGCAAAACTTTTCCCCTTGGTCCTAAATTACAGGCGCTAATATAGTGAAAATTTTTGGCAAAATTTCAATTAAATATTTACCTGCTCCTATATCAATAATTCATCTGAATAAAACCCAATTTTACTTGAAACCGTACAATCAGAGTTTAATCCATGCATATATTTATGTTGAATTATTAACTCATTGACTTAATCTTCATAGTGTAGATGCATTTTCACCTACCAGAAGTTCCTCATGTGCAGCCTTACTTTTTCAGTACAAGATGGTGTGTTCACAGCAGAGGTCAAAAGAAATGTTGGTTGCACAGCATTTTTTGGTCTTTATTCTGTGGGCTGTCTACACTACCAGTCAGCCCCTCCACCTGAGTCTTTTCTCCTACATCCCAGGCTCTCAAATATGCAATGTTTACATTCAGATTTAAAATGTAATAGCCAACATTACAATGAAACAATGAAAAGATATGTTCAGAGCCAAAGGATCGGTAGGTCTGTCTTTAAAATACTCAGAGGACATATGTCAGCAGTAGAGCAAATTTTCATGTTTACATGTCTTGTCAGGAAATCAATATAATATCTGAAGTGTATCTTAATGTTGTTAAAACTGTAAGTAACTTAAAAAGTAATCCTATTCTACTACCTTTATCCACTAGGTGACAGCACAGCTCTTTTACCTTTTTTTATTATTATCTCTAGGTGCTCCTTTAAAAAGTAGTTCAGCACAAACTTTTAAGAACATGTTCTTTCCAAGTGAAAAGTACGTGCTGTGCATGCTTCTTTTAATGAGTTAAAATTTTATATGGTAAGGAAATTTTTCATAGCATAGTTACTTTAGTTAATACAAATAAATCCTTTATCATTGGGCAAAGTTGTTTAACTGTGAAAGATGGTGTGGAGTAGCTTAATTGTAGTCTGATAAATAGCAATGGAAAAGCAAGTCCTGGAAGTAACTGGGGAAGAAAAGCAGTTTTCAACCCCAAGGTAAGATATGCAGAACAATTATACTTTTGACTGTGCTCTTAGTCTTTAAAAAGAGTTTAAATTAATAAAGCTTTCTTCTGAATAAATAATAGATTTGGCAGTGCAGTAAACCTTGTTTACGGTGATTTAATTAGAGATGCACTTTCAGTACTGTATGTTATAGTTCATTTGTCTTCTACTCTAGTAGTTGCTTCTAATTTTCTGAAAATTCTTCAGAAGTCCAAGCATTGGGAAGAAAACAGAAGATAAAGTTTACCGAATTGTATTTCCATACAAAATTGCATGCATTTTGAAAACTGATGAGCTGATCCTGGCTAAAATTCATTTAATTGCTGTTCTGTGCTTGGGTCAAGTTATGTCTCCAAGTGTCCATAGACAAGTCAGACAATGCCCTGTGCAAGATTAAATGTACTGCAAATACAAACTTTCAAATATATATATATTTAAAATATATATCAATATAATTAATTAAAAACATAATTTGTCAGGTTTAGAGACTTTACATGTTTCTGAAAGCCAAGCCCACTTATTAAAAAGGCCATGAGTGCCACATTTTGTGTTTATAATAAACTTTTAAAAATATATTTGATGATAATATTTGATTTGGATGAGATTATTTTATGTTACACTGAAAAGTTGCTTATTGTTCAGTGGTGGAATAATTGTAGATTCATACTAAATTGTCTTAACTCCTAATAAAGAATACAAATTTGTTGCATAGCAGAATGGTTCCTTCTATCATTCTTCTGCTGCATTCTGTGAATTAATCTTTAAGACGAATACTAAATATGTACAGTAGGCAAATTAAATAAGGAAAATGGATATTGCCCAATAATAAAACATGCTGGTCGATAAGTAAAATGAAGTAACTTTACTGATTTGATGGGTTGTCTTACCAAGCATCTTCAATATAAACCTTCTAGAAATCTGGATTTTAAATATTTATGAAAAACAGACTTGTAATAATTTATAAAGCATCATTCCTATAAATAAATTTCAGTATGATTTACAGAGCTGATCGCCAGCTGAAATTTTGACAAGATTTATGCTCTGGTTGCTAACCTTCTTCCCCAAAACAGTGCGAGTTTGAACAGAATTTGGCCCATTTATGTTTAATGGCTGAGGACCATGTAAGGCTTACACATTTAAAATTTATGATAGAGCAATACAAAGGATTGCTTTGTTCATTGACCTAAGATTTCTAGCAACATTAAAGACTGGCTTATTTCAGGGCTTCTAGGAAAAATCTGTGGTTCACCTTTGAGACATCATTCTATATACATGTATATAACTGTTATTTTTTTTGTCTTGTTACAACATGGAGTATGAATATTTCATTAAAAGAAAAAGTTCCTCCCTGAATTTCATCATTTTCCTGTGTTTTTTTTCCTCAGAGAGTAAAAATCAAATACCTGATTCTGCTACCCAGTCCACTGCATTCCCATTATAATTTCTTTTAGGTGTACAACAAAAACTGAATGTGTGCATCCTCTGGCTGCACTGCATACAAAGCATTTCTGTGCCTTTCAGTTTAACTGTAAAACAGTTAAATGAGAAAGCTCTCATACCTGATTTTAAGCAATTATATGGATAACAGACACTAGAAAAAGAAGTTACTAAGTTCTTAACTGAGATAGAAGAGATTGCAAACAAAATACATTTCCAAAAATTCTGCATTTCTACAAATAATTCAAGAATCAAAGTAGCAATTCTATTAATAACTTTATAGTTAATAATGTGTAACTTCCATAATAAGCTGGTATTTTGGAGTGTTTATGACTGTACTCAGACATTTAAATAAACTAGAGAAGAATAAACTAGAGAAGCTATGAGTTTTTTTGTGGCAGTGACTTTTTAAACTATGTATTTGAAAAAATAGTTTTGCTTTCTTGGGGTATCCATACATAGATATTAGTGGTTTTCAGATACATTTTTGTTAACTTGTAAACCAAAGAAAATTTTATTTTTCCAGATAAAATTTTCAAACCCCATAGTTCTTAAAATCATCAGTGCTAACAAAGTTGCTTCTTTACTTTTGGAAGTAATTGCTCTCTGAGAATGCTTTTCCAAAAGGAAACTTTCCTGAGCTATTTCATACCATTAGTTTCTAAGCAGAACAGAAGTTACTTAAAAATTTCTTCTTATGGGTGGCTGGTACAGTACAGCTTCGTGCACCAGCACCCTGCTCCCATTTCTTACCTTCCTCATATTACACTAATGACTTGAAGTAAGTTGCTTGTGATTTATGGCAGTCCAAGAGAAACATCAGGTTGGTCATGCTTTTAGCAGCTCTTTCTACAAAATGGGATGTGAAACAATATCTTCACTACTAAAGTCTGGTCATCTCTATTCCATGTTTCACAGGAGAAACTGATGGCTTGATTCTGAATCTTTAAAAGCAAGGCTTTTCTGTCAGCTTCAGCAGGTGTCGAGTTAAACCCTTTGTTCTGATCCTGCAAGGATTTATGTGCACACTGCTGTATATCTATTAATTTCACATAAACAAATTCACTGCTGATTTGAGGTTCCTGAGTTTTAACAATATTTGTATTTTTACTTGCAAAAATTATGGTTCCATTATAAGTTGTGGTTCTGTCATTCACAATCAAGGCTTAAAAGCTATTTTTTCATTCTTTGCAATTTTTAGTTCAATTTTGACTTTGATTTTGTCTTTGCAAAAACAATGGATGCATTTAGAAACATGCAGAAGAAAAAAATCTGTAGCATAAGAAAAGTAACAGATAGATGGAGGCTGAGGAATAAAACATCGTTTCATAGAGTATATAAAAAATGAAACACTAAGATTAAAACAAAATGTTGTAGGTGGAAAATGCAGATGACTGCAGGTTTTTTAGCAGCAACAATTACCTCTGCTGTTAGAATGGTTGAGAAGCTCATAATAGTGAAGGTATTTATCCTTCTGACATCACTGGGAGAGCAAGCCCCATTCTGCAGCAGAATGCTGGGGCACAGACTCTACAAGTTCTCTGCATTGTCTCAGACTTCTCCAGGACTACATGAGCCTTTGCTCTATATCTAAGCCATTGCACCATCTGCCATCCTCTAGCTGAATAGCATCTTGGTTTCTTACTACTAGCACATGTTATCAGTCTGCCATCTTTTTTGCAGCACAGACAAGAAGGCAAGTTTTTTCTCCCATTTTAAGTAGCAAAAATTAACATCAAAGTGACATTTGTATTTATTAGTCTCATTCAAAGTAATTTATGAAAATGCATTAGTTAGCTGAACAATGAATGCCTCAGTCCTTTAGTCTTCATACCTCGAGGTGCTCTGTCTCTGTTTCCTTCATAACGCCATCCTGTAAACTTGCCAGCTTTTCCCATGTGCTCTTACATTTGGGCAAAGGCAGGATGAGCTCTGGGTAGTTTGGTGCATTGACTGTATAATCAGACTAGTAAATAACAACACCTGCAACTGACTGTGTGGCTGTTGTCAAGCAATTCCTAATCATGTTTCGCTTTTGATAAAAGCTGTTAAGACTGTTAGACTAGAATCTAGTTTGACTTCCCAGCAACTAATTTATTTTTAAAATTAATCAAATAAATAGAAGAATCCTGTCTGTTTAAGATAGCTATTCCTCAGAAAAATATAACTGAAAATAACCAGTGAATTCAAGGTGGTGGAAGGTGTCTCTGGAGACTGTTGAGTTCAACCTCCTGCTTAAGGCAGGGCCAGCTAGAGCAGACTGCCCAGGGCTGTGCCCAGTTAGGTTTTCAGTGTCTCTGAGGACAGCATCTCCACAACATGTGGGCAGCCTGTTCAGTCTCACCATTACAGAGTACTCTTAGGTGAGGCAGAAATTCCTGTATTTCAATTTTACCTCCTTACATCTTGTCCTGTCAGCTGGGCACCAATGGAAAAGGGCAACCTCCTGCCCTGTGAGGTGTTTATGCAATGGATGAGATGCCCCTGAGTCTTCTCTTCACAAGGCTGAACAGTGACAGCCTCTTCAGGTAGATACATGAGAAGCTCCAGTTCCTTAATAACCTTCTGGGCTCTTTGTTTTATTCACTCCAGTTTCTCTCTCTGTCCTGTACTCTTCAAGTACAAGACTGCACATGTTTTCTGTACCTGTTCTTACAGTTCAGTACTGTTGAATACATTTAAATGCAAAGCTTAAGTTTTACTTAGTAGCGGTAGGAGGAGTAATTTTTTTTTTTTTTTGTACATCAACCCAAAAAAAGTTTCAAGTATATTTGATTTGATTTTTACCTGTTCATAAAATAATAAAATTTGAAGAAGCTAAGGAAGGAATACTAGCCCATACTGTAAGGAGAATACTTTTCTGTTCATGCAAAGGAGCAGCATCTTTTCTAGCACTAATATTTATTGTTCTGGATATATGAATTTGAATCAAGGAATTTGCTGTGTTGAAGAAGAATTGTTGGAATCTAGTCTTCTGATTATATCCAGAATTTTAATGAGGTTTCTTAGGCTACTGACTTCCCTTTCAGTCGGAAGTAGTACCACTATGTGACATTTCAAACTTTCTGAATGCATTTATTCACTGTGTTGTGAGTGCAAAAATAGAACCATATAAGTAGTATATTTGACTACATAAAATATACTTATAACTTTGACTACATTTATCTATGAACCTAAATACATATGCAGCATACATAATACATATCTATATGAAAGAATATAAAAATATGAAACTGACTTGTTTCATCAAGTTATCTTTAACCCTCCCGTGTTGATTCCATTGGGCTCTCAGACATAACTGATTTTCAAAGATGCCATATTATTCCTCAGCTGTGCACTGTGTCATTCTACACAATGCTCTGTTGCACATGACTCCTTTTACTGATCTGAATAGTTTAGATTCGAAGAGTAAAGGACAAATGTAATGACTACACTGCTCATTTATATATTTTTATGCTACATGCATTCCAGTGTGACATGCATTTGCACCTTACCAAATTTGATTTTTTTATATCTGTATTGGTATTCTAACTTTGGGTTGCCTCTCTGTTGCTTAAAGAAACAAGGTGCACTCAAATACAAAAGTGTCAAGTACAGGAAAAGCATCAGGAAGAGTCTTAGCAGAGTCTTAGCAAAGTCAGGCAGATCAGAGGGAAGGAGAGCAATGCCAGCCTACAAAGAAAATTACCTCAGAGGATTTCTCCATTTGTAGAGGTACTTCAGTTTTGAAATTTTACCAGGATCACCAGCCAGAGTTACAACACAGCCTCTGAATGTATAACTGCTGTGTTTATTTTTTATTTTGCATCATGCAGTTTGTTTATGGAATAGTGCTTTTTTCCAACTACAGTAATCATAATGCATTGTGCCCTAAATGGCACTTTATTTAAACTTCCCCTCTGAAGTAAACATTATTCAAAAAAAGAGAAGTTATCTCCTGTTAGATACTTGTCTGTCAGGACTCTTGCTGATCAATATACTTTGAAACACAAGTAATAGTGGAGGAATCCTCTTCAGTCAGAAACATTTCTGGAAAACCTGCAGGTAGTGACCTAAATAAATAAGTGTAATTATGAGCTCTAATTAATATTTAGCTAGTTTAATTGAAGAAAAGACAAATACCAATTTTTCAATTAATTACTGATTTTCGAATTTAAATGTGGAAAAAGGAAAGAAATAGTTTAAAAAAAATCTGTATCTATTAGTTATTTTTGTAGTGTATCAAATTAGTTCCTTATCCAGCAAGATCACAGCATTTTCCTGAAAACTTGGTATTCATTTTTTGTCTGGATAAGTTCATAAACTTAAATATCCAAATATTTAGGTTGTGTCAGATTTTCAGGAGGTCAGTGCCTATAAGTATGCATAAATGAGGGTTACTTTCTCCTAATCACCTTTGTTCTTAGTTTCTCGAGTAATGTAAGCAATTAATACACAGGAAATGGATTTAGAAACTTGATTTGAGTGATAATTCTGAGTACTACAGTTTAAAGAGAATACCTGCCATTAAATGGCTCAGAAGCAGTAAGAAAGGAAACATCAGAGGAAGACAAACTTAGTGGAGTAGTCAGTGGAGAACTGGTAGAAACATTGTCAGTAGAAAAGCATTTTAACACCATTCGCTTTACTTTGAAGATCCCAGTGGGATTATATTAAAGCCTCAGTTTTCCTCCTTCCCTTTTCAGGGAGTTCGTTAGAGGTAGAAAAAAAAAGTGTTGCTAAATAAAAATCTTCACATTGTATTTCTGGAGGACTTTGACTAATTATTTGAATCCAGGTAATTCTCATGTTTAGTTAGCACATACAGTCTAAGAATTTATTTGGGCAGTATATATTGAAGTTAATAGTTTTTACATGTTTATGTGCAAACTAAGTAAACTGTGTATATTTTGCTAGTTTTACAGATCTATGATACTGTTTGAAGTTCAGTATTTCCCCAGTTTTCATCATTCAGTTATGATTCATTCATATTTTGAAGGAAAACTGTTGTGGTTCCCTCTGCACAAAGGATCTTTCTTGCTACATTTCTTCTCAGTCTCTTCGTAAGTTAAGAAAGAGACAAGTACTACCCAGCATTTGTCAGAGCAATGATTTTTGTCCAGCAATATACACAAGGTTCTATTTTTAAACTTGAATTTACCTTTTACTTTTCTAGATAAGTTTAATGGATCTGTTCCATTAAAAACATGGCTACAGAATGTCTACACATTAGGGAGATTTCATATGGCTCTTGTTGCACCTGAAAAAATAGTTTCACTTTCAGCACTAAATAGAGAGAGAAGAGCATCAATGTTCATGGTTTTACAGTTTAACGTAGCAGGTGAGAGCTACTCTTCAGAATGGTTGTCATGCTAGTTTCAAAAAGTACAAAAACATGTGGGCTTTCTAGAGCTGAGCAGTCAGTGCTGGCTCTGTGCCAATATAAGTAAAATGTGTAGAAATGTAATGGCCCAGAGCAAGCTAATGAATGACAGTGTCGCACAAGATCTTCAGGGAACAACAAGAATATGCAGGTCTTAAATATTTATTTGTGCTTTTGGAGAACATGTAATGTGTTTTCTAATGTCTTTCAGGAAAAAAAAAAAGGGTCTTCAACTGGAAACAAATATGATTTAATGAAAAGAAAGCAGTTAGGCATAAGATGTCAGATTGGAAAATACTGTTTATTCAGAAATAACAGCATTAATAAATCAAGGCTGTGAGTTATTATGGTTCTTACTGCTGAGCTTTGCATATACAACTACAGTCTGATTCATCATTCACAAAAAATGGCAAGATACAACAGGTGGATAGCAGTCATAAATTTAAATGTGGAGAAAGGGGAAAGACTAGGCAGTTATCAGGTGCCAAGTGTGCAAATTTTGAGTACAGCTGAAGCCATGTAAATTCTGTAGCTGACCTGGGTTTAACTGTCATTACTGAATTTTTACCCTTTTTGTTGCCATTATATAATGTATAATAATTATATATATATAATGTATAATGTATAATGCATTGCCAGATTCCTTGATATTGCTAATGTGCAATATCAGCTAAAACAGCAGACTGGGACAAGAAGTCTTTGAGAACAGCCCTGTGGAGAAGGATTCGGAATTCCCAGGGTGAAAAGCTGGACATGAACCAACAGCCTGCACTTGCAGACCGCGGGGAGAGCTGCATCCTGGGCTGCATCAAAAGCAGTGGGAGCAGCAGGGTGAAGGAGATGATTCTGCCCCTCGGCTCTGCCCTCATGAGACCCCACCTGCAGTGCTGTGTCCAGGTCTGGAGTCTTCTGCACAGGAAAGAGCAGGCCCAGAGGAGGGGTACGAGAATGACTGGGGGCTGGACTACCTCTCCTACAACGAGATCTGTAGTTGTTCAGCATGGAGAAGAGAAGGGTCTGGGTAAATCTCATTGTGGCCTTCTAGTAACATAAGGGGGGTTATAAAAAGGAGGGAAAGGGGCTTTTTATATGGATAGATAGTGACAGGACAAGGGGCAGTGGCTCTAAAGTGAAAGAGTGCAAGGTTCAGCTAGATGTTAGGAAGAAATTCTTTGCTCAGAGGTGCTGGAGCATGTTGCCCAGAGAGGTTGTGGATACCCCATTCCTGGAAGTGTTCAAATCCAGGCTGGATGGTCCTGAGCAATCTGATCTAGGGAGTGGTATCCTTGCCCATGGCAAGGGGATTGGAACTCAATGACCTTTAAAGTCCCTTCCAACCCAACCATTCTATGATTCATGCAGGAATATTGTTCTGGTTAGTGTTTATGTTCCATGCACAAGTCTGCTGTACAGCACAGATTCAACATTGCTCTACAAAGATGCAAAACATAACATCTGAACTTTGACTCTGAAACATGATGATATCCATGGCAAATCACTATTCAAATACCATTTAATAGAGAAAATGTCCTAATGGTTTAGTTTGCAAGAGAGAGGGAAAAAAAAATCTTTGTAGTTTTGATAGCACTTGATAATGTTGAGTTTTGAAAAACACACTGTACTTAAGTTAAAAGAAAAATTGCTGTTTGCTGTACTTTTAGCTTCTTTACTTCTTCAAAATTCCTACTATTTTTAAAGTGATAGGAGATGCTTGTTTGCTTATCTGAGGAGGAATGCTTTGGTACCAAATTAGGTGGATGAATGCTGTTGTTTAAATCAGGCTAATAGCTCAGGCAGGTGTGTTGCTTTCCTCAGAACAGCTTTCCATTTAAAAACTGCTCTTTTCCAAACATTTGTAGTCAGAACTGTGTTGCTATTCTGTACAGGCTTCTACAGTGATTACAGTCAGGTGCAGAGGTACCAGCCATTATTTTGGAGGAAAACAGTGATATTTTCTTTATTGGGCCTCATGGTAGGAAACCAAATAAAAGTTGCAATCTTGACCATTTATAAATTAAGGACCCTGCAACATATACAAAGTGTTTATTCATGTGCTTATACATATACCATAAAACCAGTGGTAATTAGCTCCACAGATGATATCCTCTCCAGTTTAAGTATCAAGTTTCAATTCTCTCCTGCAGCTCAGTGCAGGGCTGCTGTCTCACAGACTTTCCTAGTGGAATAGTTCCAGAGTGCAGGGCTCCTGGGGATGGTCTTCTGAAGGACTTCTATGGTTCCTGCAAGAACGAATTCTTGGAATTAGCTATGAATGAACAGACTAATTTGATACTCATGGGCTATCCAAGACAGGAACAGCCAGCCTACAAGTTAGACATCATAGATTCGTGGAATGGCCTCATTTTGAAGGGACCTTAAAGATCATCTAGTTCTAACCCCTCTGACATGGGCAGGAACACCTTCCACCAGATCAGGTAGCTTACTTAAAATATCTGCAGCATGAAGCTGTGAGTGTGGAATATAAGAAATATCAAAACAATTAGATATTAAAAACTGACTGTTCTCTGAGCCTGCTAATTTCAAAGTTTTCAAACTCTCATTTCATGCTTTTTAAGTCTTACACATTTTTCATGTTTTGTAACTTGAGGTTTCTCTTTGTCTGTCAGGCCAGATGCAGACAGAAATGGAGGATGAAAAATGCTGAATATATGTTGCATAGAGGGAAAAGAGGGATTTGGAAATTAAAACCAAACACAACTCCAAGATTTAAGTTATGTGTTTGCCCTAATTAAAATGTAAGATTTGCTCCGTTATAGTGAACATATTTTTCAGTGATTTATGACACTAAGATTGATAAAAGTCAAACAGCCTATGTATCCCACAATTACATTAATTACATTTCATTTAATTACTCCTAGTTTGTTTTAAAAAGTTCTTTAGGTAATATCCAACTGTTAGACCCAAATCACAAATAAAATAAGAATAAGAGCAAATATGTTAAAGGCCTGATTTTATTTAAGCAAGTGAAAGACTATTCCCATTAGTGATTGCATCTCTTCTCAAAGCAATCTGTATAATTAAGCCTTTGGTCTCCCAGTTTTTACAGTAACTAAGCATACATTAATGAGATGCCTTGCTTTGTGTACAAGGGGAGGATGGTGGCTATTGCATACTCAGACTTTAGTAAGATGTTTAACAGTCTCTTGTGGACTCATTGTCACAATGTTGGTGAGTTGTGAACTGTACCAGTGGTCACTGAGTTAGAAATTGACTGGACTGCTGGCCTGTAGGAATTGTGATCAGTGGTGCAGTGTCCAGCTGGCAGCCAGTAACCACTGATGTTGCATGGGAAGCAATACTGTGCATAGCACCAGAGTGGAGCAGACCAGGATTTTATACAAGACTAAATGGAGGTCTCTCCCAAACTATATTATGCCATGATTTCATGCAAAACAAAAATAATCAGTGTAGTGGTGCACAAAATCAAATGTTCAAGAAAAGCACATAACAAAATTTAAATCACTAATAGCTGTCATCAGCAGCTGCAGCAAGAATTCTCTCTGTTACAGACTGAATTTTCAGTGTTGCAGTTTCACACTTGTGCTTAAGGACATTCAGTGAGCAAGTGTCTGTTTAAAGCAGTGTCCCACCCTGCTGCCCTGACACTGTCTTCATCAGTAGAAAGCTTCCAGTTTCTGCATAGCTCAGTGTGGACATTGGGAGCCTTGCTTCAGCCTGTGCTGGTGTTTGCCCCACACTACTACATGCAGTTTTACATGTGGCTTTTGACCAAAACTGCACCACTGGTTCCTTCTGTGAGATTTCATGTGCAAACACGATCTGACATTGCTGAATTCAGTTTTCTTTCTTCAAGTCCCAGAATTTTCCCATGCCTTCCTCCTATTACAACCTCCTGCTGTCCTAAATTAGCTTTTCTTTCCCCCATTCCCTGTAAAGGGTGACCAGTCTTTGGACTTCTAAGTCTGCATACTGACAATACCATATGTGGCTGAGTGCCAGAAGCTGCAAAGAACTGTGAAAGCAGGGAATTCTGAGACAAATGTCAGATATAGATGAGAACAGTGGCTTCCTGACACTGCAAAACTCCATGGATCTATGGATCTATGATCTAATCAGACCTTAGTCTCACCCAACAGTCCCTGTTGAATTCATGGTGCCTGTGGTGTGATGCAACAGCATTAGATGAGCTGCACAAAAAGCTATTTTGTGTCTTCTATTTCTTGGATATCACATCAAAACTGATCAGAGAATTAGCTCTAAAGCAGAGTAGGCTATGTTCTCTGGCAGTTCAGGAAAATAAGCAAAGAAACCTTTTCTCTCTTCCCAAAAATCTCTATTCCCTACCTTTTCAGTAGGGAAAGCTGTCTGCTCTGCTTTCAGTTCACCAAGCATTCTCCAAACCCTAAAAGCAAAAGGAGTCCAAATGAAAGGATAAGACAAAGTCTGGTTTTAACTGAAAACATATGTAATTTAGGTATTTTGGTGCCTCAGCACTAATTGCTTAATCTTGTCAATTTTTTTTCAGTTGTGTTAAATTATTTCAAAATATATATAGAAAGATAGCAAAAGTAATTAAATTAATTAATTTGGTCTGTTAGTCACAGTCCTGTAATAGTAATGTAAAATGCAAATGCTGTATCTTTAGGAACATTGCAGGGAATTTTGCTTCTTTGATGTCACAATATAGAAGCATATGTCAGCATTTGCCTTCTGCAAGCACTCAAACTGGTTTTGATTCTTACAGGGTGGATCTTGCAGGGTCTGTTTATTCCTAGCTTTCACAGCTTGTGAAGAGGACAGTACTTGAACTTGCCAGTATACAGGAACTCTGATTTTCCTCTTTGTTTGTTTGTTTGTTTGTTTTATTGTGAGAGGAGGATGGATCAATGGTGTGGAGAGGAGAGGTTTGAACAATGAATTGACTTTGAAGTGCACTTTGAAGTGCATTTCAGGATATCCACTGTTTAGATGCCAGAAACTTGGATGTGTAGAACACTTTTCAGATGCTGATTGCATTACACTACTTGGCTCTGACACACATATTTTTGCAAGGGAAGTATGGACATTAAGGGATACAGACTTTCTTTATGAGTATCAAAAGTAGTGTGGCCCACTACACCATGGCAGAGGCATTTTTTTCAGGCAAAAAACCCCTCTAAAGATACTGTAACTACATCGAGACAGAGTTATCCTTTTTTAATTGCCATGTGGCTGACCACTGTCAATGATTAAAGCATGTATTAAAGAAATCAACAGGGGGATTATAGCATCCTTGCTTGTTTTGAGGGTTCATTTTGTTCTGAAAAGGGATCTCATTTTAAAACAATCAGTGGCGAAAATTCATCTTCTACAAGAAAAGATCCTTAAGAATCCAGTTACATACATAATTACTGACCAGTAAAAATCAGGTATTTTCCCAAAGGAAGAAGTTGAAAATTTCTGTCATTACAGTCAGTGGCGGTAAGCCCTCATGCTTTTAGTGGAAAATTATTCCTTCTTAACTGGTGGTATTTATTTTTTAAGACATTTATCTCTTGGCAAGTTCAGTGTTACCAGCCTCTGTACCTCTGTTGGAGGATTATTGTTCTATATTTGTGTTAAATAGAGCTACACCTTTTTCCCTTCTACTTCTTCTTTGCATTTTTGTTTTGTTTTGTTTTAATGCTGTCAAGCTGCTGATGTAATTAAGGTTTGGAAAGAGAGGGTGTGGGCGCCTGAAAATGTTAAAGACAGGTTAATTCTAAACATGGCTTTGCATGTTGACATTTCCCAGTTAACAATCAGCTTCATAGAGGATTTCTCTTGAATCTTTGCCATGATATACTGCCAGCAGATGGGAGTGGTGAAAAATACTGGGAAGACCAGTGACTGCTAAAATAACACATAATAGTGGTGCTGTCATCACCTGTTGCCACAACATAGAATTCAACAAAAAATGCATGCAGTAGAAGACCTTTGAATATTTGACATCTTTGTATATATGGATCACACTCAAGAAAATAATTTATATTTTTTTATTCTATCCACAGATACTTGATAATTGATCAGTATGTTTTAGTTGACACCAATAATCTGGTTCATTCTAGTATGCATATAGACCTTCTCTGAAATATTGAGAAAATGCTTCTATTCTAATAAGCAGGGAGTTCACTCCTGAATATCTTAATATTTAAAGAGTTGTGTCAGGCCTCATCTTGTATTTGGGATGAATTTTGTATTTTAGTCCTGTAGTAAGGGTTGTTAACATTGGGGGGATGTTGGAGAAGAGAAAGAAAGATGCATCTAGTTTTTGATCTCTTTGCAGAACTACATGTATCACAGTACTACTTTGCTTGGATACATAAAATTTTAGTATATTCTTCTAAAGACATCTTTTGGAATTTGATCCTGTCTCCATTATAGAAAGAAAAAAACCAATAAAGTTACAGCATCAGTGGAAATTTTGGACAGCAGTAAGTCAAAGATCAGGTCTGGGGTTTTTTTGTACTGCAAAAATATTCAGTTTCTAGTTACTTGTGTAAAGTATGAGGAAATTGCTTGCCACTGCCTGGAAATAAGTACAAATTTCTTAATGAAAACCCAAACTTAAAACTGGTGACACATCAATTAACTTTTGCAAGTAGTGTGTTCTTTTGTCAATGTGTAATGTTACAACTACTGAAATGGACATAAACCCCAACATGGATTGTTCCATTTATATTGTAGCAACTAGGGGAGAGTTTGGAAAAAGCTCTTCAGCAATCTTGATGGGACCCAAAACTTTTTCATAAGTCATTCAAATACAGATTAGCAAAGGGTGCTAGAAAGCCAGTTTACAAAACTAAAATGAAGACATTTTGATATGTTAAGGTGAAGCAATTCTTCAAACCTACATATCATTATAAACTAATTTTGGAAATTTCCCCCTTTTTTGTGGTCAGTTGTCTCATTATCCAGGCAATGGACATTCAACACCGAGCTTTCCCTGATGAAATGTTAGCTATTATTTTTGCCAAATTTCATGTATTTTCATATAAAATTACTGATTTGAAACATATGTTTATAGTCATAAGTAGTGTTTTACAGCATATATACTTTATTTTGGAGTGTATTTTGTCTAAAATATTATTCATAGATCTTGAACAAAAGGAGGTTTTCCAACTCGAATTGCTTCTCCCTGATATTTCTGAAACATTTCTTCCCATCAAGGCAGGAAATTGAAGCCATTGAAATTTAGTGAAGAAAATGAGTGAGACCTCACCCTAGCATATCTGGGCACATTGTGACTGCATGGTTTTCCCCAGAGTAAGACACTTCACAATACATTTTTTGCACTTCTGCTTATTTGCAGTGTTGCTCACTTCAGCAGCCATTCCAAAGCTGACTGCTCTAAGGGTCTTGAACAGTAGTTGATGCAACAGTGCATCAACTGCATGTCTTGCATGTATATTTTAAACAAAACTTTTATTGGTTTTTAAACTGTTTAGAGATTTTTACCCAGAAGAATTATTTATTTTTGTTGATTCAGAAGAAAAATAAGTTTTTAATCTACATTATGTAAGTACTTTGTAATGGTAATATTTTAGGACCATTCCTAATCCTGCAGTTAGGTTTTCTTTGGGTAATATGTTTCTTTGACAGTTTTTGTAATTCCAGGAGAGTCCCAGTCAAGGGTGATGCAGTTTCAGTGTAACATGGACTAGTACATGGAAAATTGCCCTTGTCTATATTACAGATTCAGCATTACCTTGTGTATCCCTATTTGTTTCTTCACCTGAACTGAAACTGCTACTCACATTTCATTATTCATACATCTGTGTACTTCAATATGTCTTTATATTTGTGGTAAAAAGCATGAAAAAAATCCACATTTTGTTAATAACTGTTCAATTATTCTTGACTTTAGGAATTATGGGACAAAAGTAAGCAAGTTTAATTGGTTTTTAAGTCCTCTAACTTTATTTATTCATGCATGTTTCTCCTTTAGTTACATATGGAAATAGATTTGACTCCTGGTTTAAATAAAATCTTTTAAATGAGAGAGGAAAGCTGCATGCCTTTGTAATAAATGAAGAATAAGTCTGTCAGCTATACACTGGGTCAAGCACTGTATACAGTGCATGTACACTGTGTGCTAGAAAAGAACATTGTGAGAGTAAGGCTGAGGTGCAACAGCAATCCCTCAAGCTTTGTGGTCATGGGGAGTAAGTTACTTCTGTGTGCTGCTCAAAGTAGAGTCTTTTCTTCAAGAATAAGGCTTCCAGCCACACCTACTAGCTGATGTACATTCATTGAGGTAGGTTATTTGATTATTTATGTACCTCATGACAAATTCCTTGGAAGGTGTGCTAAACCTTTCCTAGGGAAGCCTGAGAGGTTGCAGTTCTGAAAAAAGAATTAAGGTTTTTATAAATTGTTTTTACATACAGAGGAAGATAAAAAGGGATAGTTTAGACAGCAGAATCAAATTTCGAAACCCTTCTACTTTGTGTATATCTTTTCTATATTTTTCTTTTGTTAGTTAATCCTTAATAAAAGGACCTCACCCCAAACCCAGGTAATTTGAAGATGACCATCTCAGTGGGTTAATATAATGACTTGTGTGATCAAGTACCAATAACTTGAGTAATTTAGCATACATTCCAGCTGCTGTGTTAAACAGCTTCTTTTATTCCATAAGGGCCTTAGTTTGATGATACAAGCTTTCAGTACACCCTGACTACAAGGCTGTAATGTACATGAACTCCTTATTGATCCTGCAGCAGCAACAGGCCCTCCTTGATATTGGTGTGCATTCTGTGCAAAGTAGAGGTAAAAAATAAAAGGGGGGGGCCTGGAGGTCTGTGACTTCCTTTATAGCAAGTGCCACAGCTTCTGCAAGAGCAGCTTTGTGTCCTGGCCAAAGAGGCGCGTGCTTGGCTTTCCATTCTCTATGGGATCCCTTGTTGTGTGAAATTTATTCACTGCAATGTTGAGTAGTACACAGAGACCCGAAATAGCTGATCTAAGCTCAGCATCAATTCCTTTTTAGTGAGCCATTTGTAGCTTTTCCAGATAAATCCAAAGTACTAATGACTCAGGTAGTATTTCTATAGCGACACCAAATATTTTTTCAAAGATCTGTATCTCATATTTTTAATTTGTACTTTGTTGAAACTCATGTAGTGGTTGAGTCCTTAAGGACAGGTCAGAAGGCTTATAGACTGTTGAATGTGTGACAAAGAGGCCATAAAGAATCTGGTCAGATGTAGCTAATTAAAGGTAAATGAAGGACAGCTGTTTTTTATGTTGCCAGCACATCTTTGATCTGCCTTACCCCTCAGACCTCTGTGGGCAAGGTAGTTAAATACAAACTAGGAGGCCTATTTTAAAGACATTAAAACCCTCCAGGGCAATCGAGTGACAGTCCAAGCAGCCATAAGCTGTTTGCTTTATTCATTAGAGAACTTTAAATGTGTCAAGAAATAAAATTATGTCCGTGCTCTTAGATCAGCATTAGCAATGAAGATTACAACAGCTCTGGGACATATGAATGGGCAAACTTCTTATGAAAACAAGTTTACTGAGAAGCATTTTACTATAGCAGCAACAAAAATATCAGTTACACATTTTTGTTGCAGGAATATTGATTCAATATGCATTGAAATATCTGAAGCTGTAGTGACACAAACATCATGTAACCCAGGGCTGACCTCAGTGGTCCCTTCAGTCATGGTTTAAAAAACTTCCATTTCAGACACACATGAAGGAAAGAATATGTCATATCTGAGTGACATAATAGCCTGTAATACTTGCTGAAAAATTTATGGAGAATTTGCACAATATATAGCCTTTCACTTGTATCTAGAGACTCAGATACTGAAGTTTGTAAACTGCAAGTGTTTATTTTATAACACAAAGTTTTAATGCTAATATAGCATCAGAAAGACTAACTAAAGAAAAAGATCAGTTAGCTATATAAACAACTCTTATGTGCTAGTCATTTTGGAAAAAGCGACTTTGCACAGAAGTATTTGTGAATCCAACTCAGTGTATTTTTAGAAAAATTTTTGATCTCTTAATGTTTTTATTACTATTTTAAAATATGAATTTAAATGATAGTTAAAATTAATCAAATTCCTGTGACGTTCTAAATGGTAAATTCTGGTGACCCATGCTATATTACCTCAGTAAAACTTAAGAACTTGAAGAAAATATTTGCTTTTTTTTAATGTTTTGTGCTGTGTTTTACTCCCATATATTTTGTGTCAGTACCTAAATGTCACCTTGTTTGACTGCATAATCAAACCTTCCATGCTATTTAGTCTCACTGGAACAGCTTTGGTATTTAACATCAGGTAAATGTGTGAAAGGTCTAGAATTCTAAAACTGTATTTTTGATTGTGTCATAAATGCAAATTTGGTAGGCGTTACCATACAAAGAACATTTCTACATAGCATTTTGCCTAGGAAAGGCTCTATGTGAGTGGTGGAATTGGACCTGCATCCCTGTGAAAGTAATATATGCTATTGGAGTCTGGAAGAACCTTTCTTCCAAAGACATGTAGCTCTAGTAGAAGATTCTTTGTTATGAACCACTGATTTTTGCTGGCTGATTTGACAATTCCTTCTAGACTTATTATAAATATATTTAACTCTACATAATTTAAAATTAACTCAGTCCTCCAAATCGTCATAGATTTCTCTAGAGGCAGATGTATGAGCATCATTCAAGCCAGAGGCATGAGGCTAATCAAGTTGGTAGGTCTGTGAAACAAGGACTTAATTTTTTCATGTTAAAATATGCAGCAAATAAAAAATCAAATTAAACTGGAAGATGGCCTTTGCTTTTACTCAGTACTTAGAGAACATAAATGAGCATTGAGCAGTTTAAGTGAAGCATGTTAAGAGATTCATAGAGCTGCATTCTAGGCAGCAGTAGGTATAAAGATGTGGTTATTGCTGGCAGCATGAGCATAATTTCCTGATATGACTGATTGTGCCTTGAATGTTGAATGTAGAAATCAAACAATGAATAAATTTGTGCTAAATTTAGAGCAGTTTACATACATGCTTTGAACATTAAAGCTAGATATTTTTTACCCCATAGGCAAGAAATACATTGATAAAATATTGCAGAATTCTGCTAAATGTAAGTTAGGTAGACATTTGCTCATCATGGTTTTGATGAGCATATTCACAACTGTCCCACTCACATTGAATCAACATGTATCAGCTCGTTGTGTGTTAGACTGAAAAATGTCTATACTAGGGTAGAACTGCTGTGAAAGGGAATTACAATTGCTTGATAGGACCATTTGTCAGCAATCTAAACATCCAATAAAAATAAGACAGAAGAAAGGAACTCAAGTGTAAGAATAATCTCAGGGGGCTTTATTTTTTTTTCATTTTTCCAACGAAGTCCCTGAGGCAAGACAAATACTTCCTCAATACATTACTTATTGACAAATGTTGAATTTCAAATATCGTTTTATCATTACTATAATAACCTCTCAGTACTTGTATACACATGTATTATCTCAAGGTGGAATTTGCCCGTCCAAAGACACAAAGCTTTGTGCATGTGTGCCCAGGTATAGATCACAACTTAGATTTGAGTGTCTTTTAGTCAGAGTAAGACTATTTAAGAAGATGTGCACCATTTTCTGTCTTTATTCACTTAATTGCTGTAACCCAATTTTCAAGCTCCGCAAAAATAATGCCCTACAATTACATTTGTTTTATATTTGCAATAGAACTGAACAATTTCCCATATGGTAATAATGTTCTCTTTAGCTGGAGCAGGCAGCAGTGAAATGCAGCAGATACTAGCTAAGAATTTTGAGCACTAAAGATGAGCAGTTTGAACTTTCTGATGTGAGCACTGAGCAGCAGCATGTTTCTAGCTATGTCTGTGTATTGGGACTTGCAGGCTGAAGGGGGTTATGGCTGAGCAACACCTGGTCCAGACAAAATGCTGCCTGAAACACTCATTTCAAGCTCCTGTCTTTCACACATCTAGGATGTGATTCTCCTGACCTTGAGGAATCTTTACTTGAAACCTTGAAGATTAAAATGTTTGTTTGCTATACCATATAACCAAGGACCCATTATTATTTGAACACAAGTTGAATTGCTTTCATGGAGAGTGCTGTGAGAGCACTGACCTCTTTCAGCACAAATAGTATAGCCCAAAAACCAAAAATTTCCATCTGCTGCTGAAGTCCAGAGTGGTTTGGTTTTCTTTTTTTGAAAACCAGGTAATCACTGTTCCCAGTCCTGCTTTTGGGGATAGCAATTCCAGATAGCAGTGCTGGGCTGACAGGTTGCATCTGTTAGGGAACACTGCTACCTAATAAGAAGTTGAGCATGAGCTATCTCCTCCTGTAGACATGCAAAAGACTTCTTCTGAAATGTGACAGTAAACCAACAGCTCCTCCTGGGATCCTCCTGTGATCAGCCAACACATTTTTAAACACAGACATCCTTGGGGAAAATCATATTCAACAATTTGTTTAATTAACATGTTTTCTAGTGTATTTTCTCTGTGTAAACTAGGTCTCTGAGGAAGAATGACTCATGAATACAGCCCTGCCATTATGGAGTACTTTTTGGAGTAACTTTCCATTTATCCACATTTTCTAAGGAAAGCATTGATTTGGCTCCTTACCAATGTTTGTGAGGAGCTCCAGGGTACCATTAGTTAATCCCATACCACATCACTAAATAGAATCCTGGGCAAGAGTTAAAATAAGTGTCACTTTCTTAAGTAAAGGCTAACAGGTAGATCTTTCTCAGCACAGTCTGTGCATGCTCTTGTATAGTTTTCCTTGGAGCCTAGTTGACATGTACTACAATTGAGAAGGGCACAGTACATTACTGCTTTCCTAGAAAAGGAGTGAGCCTTGGCTGCCTAGTGAACCTAACATTTTGGGGCCTTTTCTGAGGAAGGTGTACCCTCAACAGAACAGGTAAAACCTTTATATGTCTCTGAAGATTAGGTCAGATAGCGACCTGATGGAAATTAATTAACCTGTGCAGAATTTACTGCAGGGATGTTTTTTTCCCAGGCATTTCACTGTTTATGAAATAGTGCTGTTACAATCAGGAGGAGAGTCCATGCTCCATCCCATCAAATGGAGTGTTTTAGCCAAGAGAAAAGCATATTCAACAGGAATTTGTCATTGTTTTGATTAGGATACAAAGATCAACACAAGATTCTTTCTGTCAGACTTGTATTCTCAGAAGGAAATGTATAGTACACATAAAATATTTATGATCATTTCATACATTGTAACTGTATCTATGTAAAAGCCAAAACAAATATCAACTATTCCAGCTATACAATATACAGTGCCTGATGTGTTTATTGCCATATTTTCTCTGACCAGTCTCCTGTCTGTTGTGTTCCTCCAGTGACTGTGTTATTCCAGGGAAATGAGTAACACAAGGGGAGGAGGGTGCATAATGGCTTCTACACTGTAGGGGGTTGTCTGAACTAACACATGGGTCATGCTCTACATCTCTTGAGTCTGTGTTGAATCTGTGTTCATGTATGATGCAGAAAACACAGAGAGGGTGAGCTGCTCAGGTTTTTTTGAAAGAAATCAGTGTCCATCACAGGCTTGTCACACTTTTCAGTTCATAGCTTTGAGGATAAATGAAATGCTGGAGATAAAAATATAAGAACTCTCCTAAGGCATTCCGAAGCCCAAATGGTGCTGGTTTTATCTGTGTTATTTTGCAAGAACTGTTAGCTAGACTTCATTCTTTTTCTCCCAATGCAGTGAATAGGTGAAGTATGGAAACCCTTGCAGATACAAGGAGAGCTATAATCCTGTGCTGCTGAAATCTCAAGCTTTCACATTGTGCCAGATGGATTGTTACAACACATTTTAAACAGTGTCAAAGTATTCTCAAGCCACGTATGATTATTGATACAAGACTTGCATGAATGATGGAATTGAGCAACAAAGAACAAAGGAGCTCAATATAGCCACCAGTCACCAAAATGTTTGCGTTGAGGAGATGTATGTGAAATTGACAGTTTGAAATTTTAAGTGTGAATCTTGTAGAGGGAAATGTAATGTAATCCATAATGGGAAACAATTTAAAGACAGAAGATATTAGTTGGGAAAGGGAAAATGATTTACTGAGGAGGGTCAGTTTGGGGGTCAGCATTTTCTGTCATTTTATTCTCTCCATGGGCTCAGTTACTGAGCAGAATGTTTTACATAATAGAATTCTGGACTCCCTTCTTGGTTGTTGATATTCCACTTGTGTATGCTCAGAGCCTGTCAATGATGACAGCTGGTTATTTCTTCAACACACAGATTTTTGATTATGTCTTGTTTTACGGTCACTATTTGGTTTTCACAGGGAATTTTTTCCCACCCAGAAGACAACAAATGTTGGACTGACCCAGTAATTGTTCTTTCCTATATTTCCTTTGGGCTCTTGTTCAGCTAGTTGGATCAGAGTCGTTTTAAACATAATTAGGCCGTCATATATCACTCTTGGTTATTTTGCGTGTGACATCACCAAGGAGACCCAATGGGACAATTAGAGTATTTTTTGGACAATCTATCTGTAACTATTTTAACTACTTTGTTTTTTTTAAGTTTGTAAACAGTAGTCTTTGCAGAGTGACGAGTTAAGATATATTGCACCCTAATAGAAATGTTTAGTAAATTAGATTTTCATAGTGCTAATTGAATTTGTTACAAAGCTGATGAACATTAGCTAAGGAAAGGGCAATATATTTTATTTTATTGAGCACATCTCAGAGTGCTTGTAATTTAGTAGGGCCACCACACTTTCTGGGCAGGCTATCAAGTAGGATGTTGTAATGATTTGCATGACTACTATAGTAGATGGAAAAATGTAGCTTGTGTTCGTAGCTGTTCCATTAGTGTCTTGCACAGTGTGCAGCCCTTTGGTGCTCTTTGGAGAGCTGTGTCATAATCCCTGCATCTTTTGAAGAATTTGGTCTGGCGAAATCAAGTAAACTATACATCGTTTAAAACCTGGTGTGTAATTAGATGATGAGACAAAGGAAAGACTGAGAAAGTCAGATAACCAATAGAATCCTGAACTTATCAAAACAGAGCTCTTGCCAAGGACCTTGGAATTCATCTGATTCAGTTGCTGGAAAAATGCCTGAATTAAAAATTATCCTACAAGGACCAAGAAAATAGAGGCAAATTCTGGCACTCTACAGTTTTCTCCCAAAATGGTCATTAATGCTGCAAAAACAGAATAGGGTGAACAACCCTTGGCCCCATGCTTGGCCCCCTACTGTAGGCTCTATCTGCCAAAATTAGATGGAATAGAAGATCAAAAATGGGGAGAGGGGGAGAAGGTTGGAAAAAGAGAGCTTAGAAGAGGAGGGTGGTTGGAAAGGGAAATACTCATAGGCTATGCCCCCTGCCAGCACTGAAATACTCAGTTGCAGCTCCACTCACAAAGCACCTGTTGGCAGCTGTTGGAGCAATTTATAGATTTTGGGACGGTTCCCTTATGCGAAATGTGATATGATCTTATTTTAGTAAAATAGAAGCAATTCTTGGACAATAATTAAAGCAATAAATATACCTGCACAGTAATAACCATTGGCTGATATCACCTATGTTGTCTTCCTTTTATCCAATATTGAAAATAAACAATCTTGCATGGAGTGAAAAGAAAATACAGCAAAACAATGATCATAAATATTAACCTGATACTGTATTTCAAACTCAGTGGCAGAAAACTAGGGATCAGGGGCTGTCTGGAAAATTTTATGTTTTTCAATCTTTATGCATTAGACTGTAATGATAAAAAAATAATGAAAATGATGTGGTGTGTGCCATTAAAGGAAGAGGACAGGGTGTGGAACTTAAGCCAGTGACCTCTGAAATAGGAGAGCATCCAGTGGAACATAAGCATGTGCCATGTGCTTAGTTTCAGTGGGACTCTATGTTATACCTAAAGAAAGGAATTTGCAGATATTTTCACTTGAAGAAGAATTCTTTCTTGAATCGAGATTTTTGGAAATTTAGCTCTGACTCCTCAAAACATTCTTTATTATGAAAGCTTTGTAATTATTTTTACAATAATCATAAATAAAGTAAATAAATGCATTCAAACATTGTAATAACTATAGTCTTCATGACTTGTTTCTTCATGATGTAGCATTGAATTTATTACACCAGGTAAAAATAGTGAGTGGATATTTCAGCGTCCTAATAACCAGGGCACAGAAATTTCAAAGACATTTTAATTATTATCTAGGAATGTATGCATGTATTTTCTTAGAACTTCAAAGTCCTCTAAGATTTCTGTAGTAGTTTTTATTCTGTCTGCATATTGACAGATCTCTAAAATGCACTTTTACAGTGGTCTTGCTAAATACATCTTTTTACTGCTTGTTTGCTCTTTGGAGTGAGGCTGATATGCCAAATGGAAAGGAGAGTAGCAAACCTAGAAATTTAACTAGAAAGTTTTCCCTTGGTTATGTGTGGACTTTTCATCAGGTGTCGAGTGGGTAGAAAAAGTAATAGAGCCAGCTTTGAAGGTGGTGTTGACAGGTGCATTTGGGACCTTCCAGATCTCTCTTATTACCTTGGCACTGGCCCCTTGAGATTCACACTCAAAGGGGAAAAGCCAGGACCATACATCAGCATTAGCACAGGGCAGGGTAGGACAAAGAACCCGTGAAGCTGCAGCTCAGATACTCAGGAATCAGCTGTCATCTTAGCATCAAGTGCATCTGAGCCACCAGTGCAGTCCTGCAGTGTCCTTAGGAATTATTCTTGTACAAAAAAGAAGCAAGTGCCAACCTGAACTCCCTTCCTTTGCTACTCTCAACAAGACTTAATGCATTTATTTATGATGCCAGACAAATGTTCCCACTGTTCTTAACTCAGAAAACTGAGTGAAAACTAAGATTAAATTGATTATGTAGTAAAGTCCTCACTTAGCCCACTCCAGTGAACAATTATCTCTGTTCACTGTTGAAAAGCCCAATGGTTCATACACACTACAGAAGCACATGTTTAATGTATGAGGTGTACGAATATTGTGTCATCAATTATATGTGTAGGTTTTTACATTGCCTTTCAAATTTAAAAACTGCTGGAGTCAATGAAAATTGAATTACTATTTGTACAAATGTTTACTAGGCCTTTCTTTGTTATTCTTTTATAGGTCTTGTAGAAATTTGCCTGATGCATCCCCTTGATGTAGTGAAAACAAGGTAAGATCATGCTTGAACAGGTTTTGTTGACACTGGAAGATATCCAAATTACAAGCTGTCAAAAAATAAAATCCTAGAACTTCTCCCAGTAAGATAACTTGTGCCTCTAATGACATTTATATTTGCTTACCTGCATTTACAGCATTTGACAGATGGAATTTGAGTAGCATGACACATTTCTGATTAGAGGTCATCTAAAGGTGTTAAATCTGGTTATGACATTTATTTTTACTCTTGTAACACAATGCTATGACATGAAGATGGCTAAAGTTAAATTCACTTTGTATATGTAGTATCTGCAGTAATGCTTTTATATTTAATTGGGAAATACCATATTGCCTTCAAAATAATTTTCATCAAATTTTAATAAAAATAATAAGAGAAGGTGTTCCACATTCTCTTTGTAAGATAAATAGCTTCATGATTTTATATTTTAAAAATATTTTTGTCTTTATTTTTTTTCTGAATATTTCTTCTTATGTGAATATAAATTATTAAATGCCCACAAAAATTTGCTGAAGTTTGTTTGGTTTTTGTTAATGTTGGTTACTGAAGCGTAAAAAAAGAATAGCTGTGTTTCTAGTTTCTGGAATATCCTTTTATTTCCTATGCATTTTAGTTTTTCTATAAATTCACAAATCAGTGTTACTGCACATGAAAAGCAAAAAACCAGAATGGAGAAGCATACTGGTAGGAGGTGAAAGCTATTCATGCCATATAAGTTATGCAGTGCCAATAATTACCATAGATACTGTTCCTGGAGCTCTATCTAGGTCACAGACATGTAGGCAGAAAAGCTTCACTAGGAGACTAATCAGCCCCACACAAATGATGAGGACGGCTGTGATCTCTGGAATATGCTTGAAGTTGTCAATTATGACTTCATATTCTAGTTTCAGTTAGCCAACATGTGCTTTTTTTGGATGCATTTTTGGCTTCTATTTAAATCACATTTTGTGATTTGCCTAAGACCTTGAGATGCATTTTTTTGCAGGTTGCGTTTTGCAGAAGGAAGTAAGCTGTGATCATTGCCCCATGCCAGGAAAGAGTTATTCAGGCTCCAGGTGCATTAAGTGGTGCTGAGGTGCTGTAGGTCCTTCTTGAGGCTTGGAGGTTGCTCAGGCAATCCTTCCATATCCCTGCATAACGTGGATGTGTTGATTCATACAGAGACAGTGCTCCTGGTGGTTCTGAGGGTCCTCTCTGTCCCTCCAAGTACCACTGGAACAATCCTATTAAAACAAGACTTTCATGAGATGGAAATTAAAGACTCAGAGGCAACAGAGTACAAATACAAATACAACACCAAATTGAAAAGAAAAAAAAATCTATCGTGGTCCCAAAAGGATGTGCTTTAGTGACTTCATTTTGGCAGTTTGTGCTTTAACTCACCTCTAGCTTTCAAGCTTTGGTTTTACTACTCCTCATTTTTCTCTTTGTACTGGATTAGTGTTCTTTTGTAGTAAGAATGTAGATAATTCATAATTTAGCGTAAGCCACATATCGTGTCAGAAAATGCATTATTGCACATCTGTACTGGCAATCAACAGAGGTACTTTCAGTTTTCTGATAGGACCAGTGGACTCTCAGAACACAAGGACAGATTTCCCCGTGTCTCTTTGAGCTTTTACTGAGTTTTACACACTTTTAGTAGTGAAAAAGCTTTTCAGACCTGAGGTCCTGAAATGTAAAGCATTAAAGAGTGTATGGGGATATTTGTCAAGCTGTAACAATCCTTAAAAACACAATAAAAATTAAAAATTAGGAAACCCTTAAATTTGAAATGTGAGCCCATAAACAGTGGAATTTTAGAAGAAAGAAAGAAGTAAGAAGAAAGGAAACAACAGTAGCTGTGCAGAAGAAATCAGATTATTGATCAAAGTAAAACTGAGGGGCTGAATCAAATTAAAAATCCATTAAACAAATTTCTTTATTTGAAGAAACTTCCATTGAGTTAATTCTTCCACTGAGTTAGCTGCAGCTCTTTGCAGAAGTGGGCAGCACCCAAGTGATAGTTTTTCTAGTTTGTTGATGCAGATGTATTCAGAGATATTACACAGATTTTGCAGAAATGTTTCCGCAGATCTCAGCAGATGGTAGTAGTTCAAAATACTTACATTTTGAAAGCAAATGACAAAACCAAGAATAGAATGTCCTTTGATCACATCCATCATTTTGTTCTATGTTCCTTTCATTTTGTAATGGTCCCAATTTACTATAGCAGATTAATTCTTTGATGGCCTTGAAAGTTTAAATGAAACATTGGTTTTAATTCTGAATTTCGGACATAGAATGTTTTCTAATAGTTTTTCATTGACTTTATTCATTTCTTGCAGTGCTTCTAAGTACTATTGTGTGCTTAATCTTTCCCAACATGGTATTGATAATCCACTGTTTCCTAATCACTTCCAGCTATTATAGTTTTGGTGATTAGTTTAGGGTTTTCTTCCTATTGGTTAGGTGAAAAGATGTATGAAAGCACCATTTCTTCCTTAATTTTTATGGTGTTTTGAGTTTCCTACCTTTTTTCCTAGAAGTGTGTTTGGTTAGAAGAGTCCTGTGGCCATTTCAAATTATGTAATCTCATTGATCTAAGTTACTGTTCTGAAGGAGTTTAGGGAAGATGTCAGAGGCTCACATCTAGTGAACTGGTGGCTTAGTGCTTCATTGATATTTTGTGTAAGTGCATGTTTTTAATAAAAAATTGGAGAAAATAAAGTTTCTGTCAAAGATTATTTTGAAACCCTGGAAAATGGTTTGGCTCTTCTATGACATTTTGCAATATCTTTTCTGTGTTTAGCAATTTTCTATTATTCTACAGTAACAATGCTAGATTTGTTTATCTGCTCACATCAAGGGAGGAACAGTGTATAAGTACATGCTTATAAACCATAGATAATCCAAATGCTTAATGAAGTGGTTTTTTCCTAAGTGTACATGTGAAAATAATTTTATTTTTTTCTCTGCTAGAACACCAAAGATCACTACTCTAAGAAATTCCTGATAGCTGGATAGATTAAGATAACTATGATTCATTGTTTTAGCTTTATGAATCCCACTTATTCTTTGAAATGAAGCTCTTTCCTCATTTGCAAGATATATTGGAATAGTGTCAGATGAGATATTAAAAAAAGGTGTGCTGGTTTATTTTTTTAGAACAGTTTCTAATAGCTATTTTATACATCAGTTACCTTATGGTTAAGCTAGCCATCAAATAAAGTACTGAACCTCTGTTCTTTTCGTCCTAAAAACAGAGTCTGACAAGTTTTTTTGTGTGTCCATGTATGAGAAGTGACAGCACTAGCAAGAGTTTTCCGGCACAGATACAGTCAAGACATAGAAGGTCTATTTTTTAATTAAGAGCTCTAGATGATCTTTCTTTCCTAGAAGGTGAGGGAGGAGAAAAGTGTCTTATCTTAGGATAAAGGATTGGGTTTGCTTACTTTGTACCTTTTTTTGTGTCTGAAGCATAATGCAGGCTGTAATGTTGTTTTCACCCGTGAGACTTTCAAAAGATGACAAAATGACCTACTAGGTCATGATACATAGGACAAGACATTGCCATATATATTACTTTAAATTTAAAAACAGTAAAGCGATTTTCCAGGTAGAGTTTATATGTCCTGATTCAATCAAATATACAAAATTCACAACTTAAATACGTTTTATTGTTGGATAATTAGTATTTATGCAGTGTGTGTAGTTGGTGAGAGAAAGGGAGAATTACAGGGAGCTGTGTAAAGCCAAGGGAAAGCTAATTGTATTTGAGGAATCAGTCAACCAAGCCTAGCTAGTAACTGGAGGATCTTGCTGTGGTCTCTCTGACAGTTCCAGGTTATAGTCTGAGGTTATTTCTCTAGGCTTATGAGTTGATTCTCCTTATGTGCTTTTTCTTTTTCATTGATTATCACCAGTATTTATACAGCTGAATTTTAATGACTCCACTGTTCTTGAAAACAATTTCAAAATTTCCTTTGCAAGTATTCATACAGACTGTGAAACATATATTTGTGTGGAAATAGTAATTTTGGATGTGACTTGGTATTAAGTAGTCAGGAAATGGAAACCTACTGAGTAATTTTTTTCAACAGTTATCTACAGAATTTAATAGAAAACACAAATGAAGAAATGTATGAATAGGTGTTTTCAAATAATAGATTAAAAAATAACAACAGAAAAACTTTCAAATGCGTAACATCTGAAAAGAAAATATATCTGAAATTCCTGTGAACCAGAAAAATGTTATGGGAATTAGATTAATCATTTACTTCTCTATTCCATTTTAGGTGTAATATGACATCACTATGCATTTTGAGACAAATATCTGAAAGAGAGATAGTTTCTCTCACATCACAATAATACCAAATTGTCCTCCAGATCTATGTTGACTTCAGTGGAGATAGATGAGTTCATACCACTGGAGTATTTAGAGATTTTTTACTTTCAGACAATGTATTCAAAGAGAGGTGAATGTTATGCCAAATACCATATAAAAGACTTGGAGAAAATCTAGTTTATTATTTTATTAATAATAGAATAGTAGAATCATCAGGGTAACCTTTGTCCTAACATTTTAGACATATATTCAGTGGGCAGTTTTTTAATACTTCTCTAGTTAACTCAAATAATGACAGTTCCATTTGATTTTTTTCTCGATGTTGAAAACATTCTATTCTATTTTTCTATATAGTTGTGCATTCGCAAGGCAGTCTCACATTGAGATGAGCATGCAATTTCAAAATCAATGCATAAAGGAGACCCAGGAGACATTATTTTGAAAGATTTTACTTGTATTTATCAGGAGAATAATTTATAAGGTGTAGCTTATTTTTCTGATCAACCTATCACATGTTCCGGTGTTTTTTATTAAAGCTGTTTCTCACCTTTGGTAGGAAGGCAGCAGTCCATATTGCTCTACTGTAATGCCTCTTCACACAGTTCAGCTTTAGATCAGAATCTTCATATGGACTGACTTTTGGTCTCATGTGTGATCCTGAACATCAGCATTTAAAATATGAGGCAAATAATTCACCTAAGAAACTGTGGAGGAAATTTTTTGTGTAGTTGGGATGGAGATTTTAAATTTTGCTAACTTTCTGAAAAATTCTTAACCAACATCATTAATCTGAAGGCCCAAAGCTAAAAAATAATTTGGGATCTAAATCAAGGTTTGGAATCTGCATTACAGACCCATTTCTAGTTAGCAACTGTTCTGCTGATTTGTGTGCATGTTTATCCATTCTGTTCCTTTGTTCCAATTCTGTCATTTTGGTCTTATTAAAAAAGTTCAGCTTACTACATGTGTTTCTGATCTCATTCCATCTGTTATTTTGCAAGAGCTACTTCCTTTATATCATTAATTCGTCTTTGATTTTTGGTCTTTTTTGTTTGAATGGGCAGAGGTGGAGCTTGTTTCTGAAAAACATTGGTTAAGGAAGAGTTCATTGTCCTTATACAGTGTTACCATTTCCAAGTGAGTGACCATAGTTCACTTGGTTTGCTCAGGCCGTGATAAGATCATGGTATTGATGCAAACTGCTCTAGTTAGATTCGTAACCGTTTTAAGCAGAAAATAGTCTTCCTGTCCTGGGAAAATTATCAGGATACCAAAATATTCTGTATTGGAATGAACAGTTGAACTCTCAGAAGACCTAGAAAAACAATGAGTTATGGCCAATGAAACTTTGTGCAATTAATTTTGGATTTTGGAAGTTTTCACTTCCTTTTTTCCCTTTCTTTCTTTTCAATGTCTTTTAAGTAATTTTGAACTAGAAAAACAGAAGGTTTTGTTTGAAAATGTAGAGAACAACATCCATTGTCATTTAAAAGAAGTATATAAAAATATATTGAAACTGATAGTTTCTTGAGTAAGTTTTTTTTTCATTTTGAAGAAAAAGAACCAAGTAAAAATAATCCCTGACCAACTCAGCTTAATGTCTTTATTTCATCCAAATGCCAAGGCTTTTCTCTAGGATTAGATTTCCTTCAATTATCAGTGGCCTTTGGCACAATTTTTCACAGGGTTTGTGTGCATATTGCAGCTTATACTCTGGTTTTATCATTTGAATTTCAGCATTGAAATACTTTGGATATTTATGTACAGATCAAATTTTTTTATAATGAGGACTTTACAGTTTATAGTAATTTAGACGTGGATGTGATCCAATGCTCTATAATTTGCCTTTCTTTTTCCTTCTATGTACAATCTGTTAGGAATTAATAAGGGCAAATGGGCTAATAATTTCTGCTGGATATACTATTGCAATTTAAATCCTTCCCTGAATTAAAAATCAGTATTGATGTACACTGTTACACAGATGCTCTGATTTGCAGTGGTGGTCAATGTGATTCCTGTTCCTATGTGCTTTTTTTTTTTTTTTTTTGCTATTCGTCAGTGTACCACGTGTATATTTTATAAAGAGTGTCAAGATCTTTTGGGATAAAAGGAGCTGCATAAATGTGGCTTCATCATCTCCTCATTTTATACTGTATTATATGTGATCAAACACCAGAACTGCTTGATGATATCCCTATTTCAAATCAGTATAGATTTTTGGAAGATCTATAACCTATATTCTTTTCTTGATTTTAAAATAATTCTATACCTTCTTTGAAAGAAATTGAATTTCTGCATCATCAAATCAGACTGCTACAGATGTCTCAAGCTTTTTTTTAATTTTGATTACACATTGTGCCATCTACTCGAGTTTTTAAATGAATAGGTGGTTATTTTTTAGGGACGGAAATACCCTAAAATCGTAATTTCCATTTGACAGCATGGCATGCTTCGAGTTACATGTTACCTGTGCCATTTCACTGGATTTACCAAAACTTCCCTCAGTTTCTTGAGTCACTTGTGAGCTGGAACAACCTAGAATTTCTAACACCCACAAAATAAACCATGTCTACCTTCAGCTCAAGATAGAACAAAAATCTCTATTTACCTATTAAAGAATTCTTTCCTTGTTTGTGAGGTTTTTAGGGGAATAGCATGAAATAAAGACAAGTTCAGATACCTTCAGGAGTGAACCAGAAGGAAGTGAAATGGCTCTATGGGCAGGGAGCAAGAGGTGAGACCATCATAGGGGAATTGAGAGAGGCAGTAGTAGATGGGATAAGCTTTTCAGACAAGGAAGCAAGTGGACAGTCTACCAGAGAGAGCAAAGGAAAAAGAATGCCAGGGCAAGAAGGAACGTGTGATGATTGTGTAATTTCTGGTCAGATAGATACAGAAGGGATGTTTGTGGTTTCTAGAAGGCTGGTGGACCAAAGCTGACTTGGAGTGGCCTTGGTTTTCTTCAAAATGCAATTTTGCATCTTGAATATTATAAATTATCAAATATTTAATTTTTTTTGAGATTTAGAGTGTAGTGCCAGTGATGCCAAGGTCATGAGTTCAATCCCCATTTGGGCCAATCACTTAAGAGTAGGACTTGATGGTCCTTGGATCCCTTCCAACTCAGACAATTCTATGATTCTATGAGAAGGTCTTTTACATTCCTCAAACGCAGTTCTGTCTAGGTGAACCCTTACAGATGGTTCCTTGAGCAGCTGATTTGGGGAGTAAATGGTAATCATGCTGGAAGACATATTGAATATTATCCATCCTGCTAGTGGCAATCCTTTTGACTATGGACATTTGCAAGATATATTCAGTCTTTTGTTCTCTTAACAATTTTTTTTTGTTACTTAATTTTTCCTCCTATTTGGACAATAAGCTAGAAGAGTTTCAGGTCCCTTTAATGTATATTTTGTTTTTATTCTAATGACATAGCACAAGATTCTTTCTATGTTTGGATTTCCAGTGTTTGCAAAGTTCATATAAATCTACTGGCAACTACAAGGGCAGAACTTGTAAAAAGACAAGAGCCTGAGGGTTTCTCTCCGATAATCTGCATCTATATATTTACATGCTTTAGAGAAATAAATGTACACAGATATATTTGACTGTAGCAGTACAGCATCTTCCTTGGAAAAAGAAGTGAAGTTTCTTTATATTTAAGTTCTCTAGCACTGGAAAAACCTGCTGGAGATTAGTTGTTTCTGCCTGATGCAGTTGCAAAAAAGTGGTATAGACTGTGTTTTGTGATTTCACAAGATGTACATTCTATGCTTGCAATTTAAATCCAAGAAAGCTCTGGAATTTTTTTCTTCCATTTGTTATTGCCTTAATTTTATGAAAATGCTTCCTTTTATAATATGAGGCTACAAATAGCCCTCTTCTAGACAGGACAGGAAAATGTGATGAAAGAGCTCTAAAACTGTTATGGCGAGGAATCATACCATGCCTTACAGTTATGAGAGAATAATTCTTTTGTCATTACACTGCCCAATGGGAAAAAGAAAAAAAGGAAGAGAACCCAGGACTAAGTACCTCTAAAATGTACTCTTTGTAGTGTTGTCTGTTTCTCTAGTTAGAAACTACTGAAGACGTTAAAGATAGTATAGAAGCACTTGGATTTTTTTTGTGCTGTCTCAAGATATCTACAGATAAACAGGATATTTACAAGAATCAGAAGCGTTGTCTAAATTTTCATGACAAAATATTCAAATTCAGTTTGAAACATTTTGAATCTGTGGGTCAGCTGACAGATCTGGAAAAATACAGCCATGTATGTACAGAAAACACCCTGTGGTATTATAGTGTGTTATATTGTATTAAATACAATAGATGTGTTTAATTATTTTATTCATTTAGATTCCCTCATGCTGTTGTATTGCTGTCAAAAAAGGAGTCCTGGAAATTACAGTAATGTAACTTTTTTGAGTTATGGAAATTGCCTCAGTGCTCCTTACACTCTTAACAGGGAGAAAGAAATAGCATTAGAAGACTTGGTGCTCAGTGCAATGTGAACTACCTTGTACATCACTTGTAAATCTGAATTATTTCTTTTGGACATGGGACATCTATTCAACTATTCATCTGCTATTTCTTGGCAATGGGGAATAGTGCCAGGACTGCTAGCATTTTATCCAGAGCTGTACTGTTTTGATCACTGCAGTAGAATCAGCACTTAAAATCACATCCCATTCCCAAATGAGGTGTTACAGCCTGTGTCTGTCACATTCTGCCACTGCTGTACTAGCACTCAGAAATCTCCACCCCAGTGCTGAGTCCAGCTTCCTCTCCCTCTCACTTTTCCTCACCCTCACCCTCTCCTCTCTCCTTGCCTCTGCCTGTTGCTTGGTCCCAAACCATACTTTTTGTCCAGTCTATTTTAAATTGTGCCCAGTGATAAGTCCCCTCTAATTCCCTTGGAATGCCCCTGCATAGCCTTCTGCTTCTCTCAGCCAGTAGGTATTTTCTAATGTTCCAGTATTTCCATTACATAGTTTTATCCCTAACAACTACCTACACACCCTTTACTGTATATTGTTCCCCTTTCCCTTTGTTTATTCCCTTTAGACATAGTAGATTCATGGCATGCCCCCATTTTCTTTTTTCCCAAGCCTAAATTAGTGTGAGATAATCAGAGAAGCTCTTTAAATAATCTTTTTCTCTCTATTAATACTGTATTTAAAATATAATCAGTCAAAAGAAATCATGAGGGATAGAGTGGAATGAGAGCAAGAGGGAAAGGAGAAAATGAAGGACTGGGAGGTGAGAAGGTACATGGGATTCTATTTACAAGAAAAATACATGCTGAAAATAAGTATTTAAGATGGGAATTGGGGAGTGAGAATGAACAGATGTTAGCAAAGTTACTTTGTCTGGAGACAAAGAAACGGGATAGTTAAAAAATGTGTGTATTTTAAAGTAAGATTTTAAAAAAGGATTAAGCAGCTGGGAAAGGTTACTTAGACTATGAGTTGGAGACATCTATGGTATACATAAGATTTTTTTAAAAACAATCTAACAAAGCAGCTGGGTGAGTTATTAACAGATGTTAATGATTTGTCAGTGGTATAAAACATTAAGATCACATTCAGGGGTAGACTGTAGTCATGTCTGATTTCTCCATGGACAAAACTTTTGCATTAGACCACTGTCATGCCTGATTTCTAACCATGGATAGAACATGCCTAAATAATTCAAGCAAGGAGAAAAATAAAGAAAGAAAAAGAAAAAGAAAAAGAAAAAGAAAAAGAAAAAGAAAAAGAAAAAGAAAAAGAAAAAAGAAAAAGAAAAAGAAAAAGAAAAAGAAAAAGAAAAAGAAAAAGAAAAAGAAAAAGAAAAAGAAAAAGAAAAAGAAGGAAGGAAGGAAGGAAGGAAGGAAGGAAGGAAGGAAGGAAGGAAGGAAGGAAGGAAGGAAGGAAGGAAGGAAGGAAGGAAGGAAGGAAGGAAGGAAGGAAGGAAGGAAGGAAGGAAGGAAGGAAGGAAGGAAGGAAGGAAGGAAGGAAGAAGAAAAGAGAGAAAGAAGAAAAAGAAAGAAAGAAAGAAAGAAAGAAAGAAAGAAAGAAAGAAAGAAAGAAAGAAAGAAAGAAAGAAAGAAAGAAAGAAAGAAAGAAAGAAAGAAAGAAAGAAAGAAAGAAAGAAAGAAAGAAAGAAAGAAAGAGAAAGAAAGAGAGAACTGCCTATGTTTATTTTACTAGAATTTGTTCATCTACTGCAATGAGTGGGAGACAGTTCAAGTATGGAAAATCAGTGTTTAATGACTTCATTTAGAATAAACAGAAAGTAAATGTTCTCCTCTTTACATTTCTTTTTTTCTCACTTGTACTTGAGCTAGCTTTTCAAAGCTATGGATACAAGAGAATAAAGCTGTATGTGTTGGAAGCACAATGTAACTGCAGCAATGCCAATAATTCTCTCAGAGTAGTTGGCCCTTAATGCTGTATTTAAGTATGTCCTGAAAATAACTGCATTAGGCCAGTAAGTGCCAAGTAAATCTATAAATAAATAAAAAGAGAGATAATATCTTTATGAACTGTGCTTTCTGTATGTTTTTATGAACAGATGCATCAGTGTGTATTCTAGGTCTAGAGGGGGTTTTGAGAAACAAGAGTATTCATGTTGAGTGGGATGCAAGTAAAATACCATCTCCAAAATAATCTTGGCACAATAGACATGTCTTTTGAACTTATTTCTCAAGAGAGTAAAAAGAAACAACAAAAAGCTAAGGAAATATTTGCAAGTTTTTAGCTGCTGTGATGTTGTAGTAAGCTGATGACTCCCTGGTGAGCAGGCAGTGGGTTAGATTGTGCTTTTACAACCCGAGTTGAGCCAGGGGCAGAGCTCAGTGGCACCAGCTGAAGAGCAGCACACAGGAGGGGTTGTGCCTCAGAGGTGCTGTGAGCTTCCCAATTTTCTCATTATCTTCATAATGGATGATTGATCCATAGCAGTACTAATTTTTTGGAACTACAAAAGTGTGGTCATTACTTGTACCTCTTTTATCCATTTCCCTAAATCTGGAGCAGGGGCTAAAGAGTAGCTGTGTGTCCCCTGTGCACTGGCTGCCATTATGGGCCTGCAGCAGAGCAGTGGAAGGTGCTGTGGGTGCCCATATGTGCATGGTGGAGTTCAGGATCTGCTACACAGGCAGATGCATTTCCAAGTGTTCCATGTCCTACTGTCCATCCAGCATCTGCCCAGGTGTGGCAACTTAGATCAAGATGGTTTCACCCCGGAGGAACATTGGATGCTTCTTTCTTCAGCACATTAGTGAGCTGAACCAATGCAAGAATCAGTCATGGCACTTTTTCCTGAATGAGTCATCTACAGACTGGACGGATAAGATTAAAGTTTTGAAACTGTTAAACTGGAATACAAATCAGGAAAGGAAAAGCAAACAAGCAAACAAACAACAAAATCCAAGAAAACCCCTCTTTTAAACTTAAGTTGTATCTTAGAAAGAAGTGAAGGGAGGCATGTGTCATTTAAAAACATGGTTCCACAAGATTTTCAGCTCAATTCTTTTGGAATTGTGTTCCCTTGACACATACACTCCCATTCTTCAGCCCCTTGACACACACTGGATCTCAGGGATCTAGCACAGTGGAAGACTTATCAATTAATCATTGTAAATAATTACAGTGGGTTTCTTTTTCTGGCTGGGTTTCTCTTTTACCAGTTTGGTTTTCTGAATTAATTCCCCACACAATGATGTGTCAGGCAGTATGAGGACAAAGAAAGGGGCAACCCAGATCCAGATCAGCAGTGGCAACCCCCAAACTGTATGCTAAAGGTATGCATGAAAGGCATGTGTGTACATGCTGTCATTAGAGTATGCTGTTACACCGGATGTGCTGAAAGGTGATTTTACACTAGGAGAGTTAGGCCTGCTCCTGGTCCCTTGACACCCAACACCCTTCTATTCTTTGTAGTTTGGTCCCACCATTTCCCATATGCCAGATCTAGCTGTTGCAAAACTGCAGGGGAGAATGATTTAGCTTGATGGTGTGTCAGAAAATTAAGCTATTGAAAAGTATTTGTTTTCTAGTGGCTGCAGACTATTGGATCAGGTTTCTACTAATGCAAAACTGCATCCTAATCAAAGATGTTATTTACTATGTCTCTAAATTATATATGAACTTTTATTTCTATGATTGCCATTTTTTCTATCTTGTCTGACAGAACATGCTTCATAGTGTTATGTCTTCTCTTATAAAATAAAGTTTAGTTAGTTATGGACAAATATATTTTTTGAAGGTATAAGTTGAGTTCCATCACAGGATAAATAAAAACACTGCAAGAAAGGTGTGTTACCTTCACAGGGGAATGGAATAATGCAACAATATTGTGCAAGTAAAAATATTTTCTAATTTAATAATTGAAAGGTGAATTTTTAAATGAATAGCTATTGCTATTCATTGCTATCCTTTTCTTTTTCAGATACATTCTTTTTCTTTCCAAATTGTTATATTATCAACTTGACATTCTAAGAAGTAAAACAGATAACAATTCCAATTTTATAGAGATAATTCATTTTAACAGTATATGGCATATGTCTTAGGAAATTTAAGAATATACTGAAATTTAGTTTTCAACTCTACAAGACAGAAAATTCCAATTTTGTTATTCATTGTTGCTAAAAAGAAAAGATGCCTGTCTCCCTCATGCCAAATGCTCCTCCTTACAGAACCTGGTAGTTTGCCATAAGCCTATAGAACATATCACCCCATGAGAAGACTAATTGGTACAGTTTCTCATGAATTTGTGAGTTGTATCAGCTTACTAGAAGGGTTCAGTGAGCATCAGAATTATCATGGAAAAAGCAGCAGGACCACTCAGTGAAAACCAAGTAGGGACAGGAGAGAACCAATTGAGGTGTAAACCTCCCTGTTGTGTTTCAGGTGAACTCTTACATCTGATCAACTGATCATGGGAGATCTTAAGTAAGAAGCATCAAACCACTGAAATCATGGGTATATTAGTTCCTGTACTTCAATGTACTCATTTATCAGCTCTGCAGTACTTAATTCTAGTTTCTAAATACTTGGTCAAGTTTGAATGAATAAAGGATTCCTGAAGTTCCCTGTTAATAAAATTGCACAATATTGCAGAAGTTGCTTGCTGATATTACTATGAAAAATGATTGCACACTACAAAGAGCTGTTGATTTTTTTGTGAAATATGTAATTAAGATTTTGAAGTTTTTTATTACAACTTTAGCAGATATACTAATTCATGGCTACTAAAAAGAGCCTCATATTTCTTCATGTCAGTCCTGCACTCATCAGATTCAGCTCTCTAACTTAGCCAAAAACCAATTCAACAATAAAAGGAAGAAAACTTGAAAAACCAACAAGCAAGCAAACAAACAAGCAAAACTGCCCAGCAAAACGTGTAGTTAGAGAGGGAAGAATATGGAAGGAAGTAAACTGAGTCTCTCTCCAAGCATATGTGTGTTTTTTGCAGTCAGTTCTAATGAACAGCGTGAAAAAAATGGAACATGAAGCATCGTGCCCTAGGTAGGAAGTAAACCTGTACAAAGAAATAAGTACAGTGCCCTATGTGACATTTACTCCCATAGTTATGTGGAGATAGCAAGGACATAATTAACAAGAGGCCTGAGCTCCAGAATCATGACATCTGGAAATACAGAGGGTATATATTTGTCATCTTGCTGTGTACTGGCCTGATGATCCTCTACAGACTGTTGGCAAAGACTAAATATTAGGACAGGTGGCCTTCTGATCCTTTGTCTTCTGATACATAATAATTGGTACTATGGAGGCAAAAAGCCTCCTATCTTTACAGTAGTCACTTTCTTAGGATAAGGGACCTACAAAGGCATATATGACAGAGTTGCCTGTGATAATAAGAGCTGAAGTCACTGACTCAGACACTTTCCATCCACTATTTTGATGAATCATCAGAAAAGTAATAAAAGAATGATGATGAGTGTATCATGCTCATACGCATTCTGAGTACCATGAAAAACATCTCATCCATTAGAAACAACATGAAATCCCAGAGAACATCACATCTGTGGAACAAGGTTAATAGTTCACATAGATTCAGCTGTTTCTGCTACATGAAACCTTTCCTTGATTAGCCAAACCAAATTTTGAGATCAATTAGATGCACTGATGATGCCATTTCCACTTACTCATTTTCAGCATCTGAATAAATTTATGCAACAGAAGCATTTAGTGCAGTTGAATAAGAAGAGCAAGGTCTTATTGTTGTCTTTTTGTGCTATTCTGACAGCTCAGAGGACATTGGGGGAGATTTTGGCACTGGAAAATTTTCTTAATGAGTCAGAAGTCCTTAGGTGGTATATGATGTAGAGGTGGATTAATGACTCTGCTTCACCTCTTCCTCACAAACTCTTATATGGCAGTAGGTAATTCTGGAAAGAAATCAGTGGTCAGAATGTCTTTTACAATCCAGCTTTTTGTAGCTGCCAGTACAGACCCTGGTGACTAATAGGAATTCTGCACCAATTAGAGCAGAGTTGTGTTATATGTGCTGGGGCTAAAACAGTTCCAGTATTCTTGGCTAGCCTGAGTGCAGTGGAAATACATTAGCAGCTTTGAAAAGCTTGGCCCACAGTTCTTCCTCCCATTTAATCACATAGCTTAAGAATAATGTAAACTTGAGTCTTGGATGACAAATCATAAAGTTATAATCAGAAATGTTATAGCACAAGGCCAATTCACAGGTACTCTTGGAAGACATAATTTATGCAGTTGCAATAAATTTCAATTTCATCATTGTTCAATGATGAGAACAATGTGATTCAGAAGCCTTTTGAAAGAGGTTATTTTTCTATCTGGAGACGAGTTAGCTTCTGAACATACAGATATCTTGAATATTGGTAGTTGAATTCTTCCGTATTTGAAAAATAAACCAGGATTTTTATCCAGAGCGTAATAAAACTTAGAATAAACAGAAATTTGGTCAGCTAAAGTTTTGATGAGGCATATTTCAGAAAAAAAAAAAAAGATAAATATATTAGAAAAAGATGTCTTTTGAAGATACATCAATCAATTTTCAGTAAATTTTCAGATTTCAAAATTATGAAGCTACAGCTTTGGAAGCTAGTGGGAAACTGCAGAAGTGATACAGATGAAAATCTTGTGACTTTTCATGAAATACAGATAAAAGACTTGTGTTTTATATTACTTCCATTAAAACTAAGGCTGTGAACAAAAATACCTAGGGCAGTTCATTTTGTTCCTTCTGCTACAAAGTGGTAACCTGGGGCAACATGTTGGACAGGTGGCTAAAAGTAATTTACCCTTGATTACAGTACTGTTGAATTTGTTCCACAAAGTAGCTCAGAATAATCAGTTAAGTAAACGCAATATTGGTGGATAATTTGGCATGACATGAACATTTTGGAAGGTCAGGGTGATATCTGTCTGTGACTTTAAATAAATGACAAAATGTGCAACATTTCTAAGAGACAGTCAAATTTTTCACCTTTCTCTCAGGCACTGCCACAAGACTGTGTAGCATCTTGGGAAATGCTCCACAGGACATTGAAATGGGGCTGCAATATTTTAGATGCTCTGTTCTGGACGTATGCATGGGCTTGAGTTCATGACAGAATATTTAAACTAAATTTTGTTAGAACTTCAATTTTGATAACTTTAAACTTTCATATTTGTTGGAGTTTTCTTCTGAATTAACAATTGTTTTTTAAAGTGAATTTTCCTCATGGTAATCCACTTCATCAAGCTGTAATTTTTCTTTAACTATTTAACAGTTGAAGTTGCTGTAAATGTGTCTTCACTGTATGGGTGATACCCATAGAAAGGATCTGTAGGAATTGTTTGAAGGTGCTTATCTTGCCCTGTTTCTCAGGTATGGTCCATAAGGTGTCTTAGTTCCCACTCAGGGGCTTCTGACATAAGTTAGACACATATTTATGTGCTGGAGGGGTCAAAATCAAGGAATGTTTCTTTGCAAGTTGTACAGTGGGCACATAATCAAATGCAAAGTTTGAATAATTTCAGCATAGTTGTATTTATTTTGGCTGCAGTGTTCATCTTACAATATGGGCCTATATATCTAAAATTGAAAAACTATCCTAGAAGGAACATATTATATGCTTAACAAATACAAAAAATGTGTGGGGGAGGGTAATCTAACTACTGCTTTTTGGGCTGTCCATGTCTTTTGTCATTGTGTGTTTTCTAGTATTAAAATTTATATATTTGGTAGTTTTCCCTTCTACACCAGTGTACTGTAGAACTTCAGGCTAAGCAAGTTCTATACAAGTACTTAGAAGCATACAATTTAATTGCATTTTCTGTTGTTAAAAATACTTCTGTAATGGAAAAGAATTGCACTGACATTTTAATATGCTGTCACTTTAAGATACTACATGAAGTGTGAACAGAGCACAGGCACTTTTAACAGGTGTCTCTAATTCTTAGTTTGTTTTTAGAAATAGCTATAATATAAATTTTGGTGGAACATGTAGATCCAAGGTGTTTGGATCTTGAAACATCCTAACCAGGCTTTCCTTTCGTTGCTGGTGAAAACAAATTGGGTTGTGTAATTGACTTTTTTGTGAATAAAGCTTTTATGTTTGCTTTGAGTTCAAACTCCATCTTTTTCTTATTATTCTTTTTTCCCTTAGGAGGGATTGCAACATGGGCTTTTCGGGGGAAAAAAAAAGTTCAGTGTATTCATTTATTTTAGTAAATAGGACGTTTCTATTGCTTTCAGATTTTGCCAGTCTGTAACTGCAGAAATAATCATGAAAAAAGGGTGAAAGCCAGATCAATTACATTTTTAAAGAGTGTATTTCCATTAGATCTTCCAAGTGCCTGTTATGTTCAAAGGGAGCTCAAGATTGTCTTGTTCACAGAATACTTGAAAAACCCCTTAAAAGAAACAGATCTATACAGGAAAATGTCTGGATTGTTGCATGAAGTGTGCTTACTTTAAAAAAATGGCAGAAGAAGAGCATCAACACACATGCAGTTTTTTCAAATTTTCAGTGAGGTTACTACTATCTGCAGAAGTTGATACAAAAATGTCTTTAAGCAAACGAACAAAAATCCGTAATACAAACCTGGTAACAAAAGTTAATACTGAATTTTGAAAAAGAAAACAGGATCAGTTTTCTTACATAGGAAATGAATTATGAACATTCATCTTCTAAAGCGTTTACCTAATTAATAAGTTTTTATTATAAATAGTTATTCTTTTCTGAATTGGCAGAAAGATAAACTACATAAATTCTTCAAAGTTATATACTTAAGATTTAGTGAACACTTTAAGATCAAATGTTTCACTAATTTTTAAGATAAATTTAGATCGATTGCAGAAAATTATGGAAGTCCATTTATTAGTTAAGCTGTTGTTAAAGTAAAGGAATTCTGATCAATTTGCTAAGAATTGACTCCAGCTGTGCTGGTTTCCGTCATGTAGTTAAACAGAAGCTCACCATAGTTTGATCTCCTTGTCCTTATTTTCCTGGTCACTGAAGTAAAGGTATGATGGACTCAGCCGCAGTCGTGTGTTCCTTGAGTGTTCAGGTGCTAATCCAGAGACTCAATTAAAAACTTCAAAGACATTAGGGAAATATTTCTCTGAATTTAACATAGCTTACTATGTGTGTTAATTACATATTTAAATATCTATGAAGAAATATGTAAGGAATTCTCAATTTTAAGATCAAGTTGACAGATCTGGATTCTGATCTGGAATAAACAATAATCTCATCATCACAGCACATAGCTATGAAGTGAAACAATGAGTTCCAACTCCTGCTTCCTGAATTGGATATCAGACTTGGACTTGACTTTCCCAAAACCTTCACAGATGCCTTGACCTCTGTGTCTCTATGGCATAATCCTTTACTCAAAGCTCAGAAACTGTTCTAGGCAGGACTAAAATATGAACTCCAAATAAGCTCATTTCTCCAGCATGTTCACTTGTGCATGTGTTTCAGCTACAAACTGCATTGTAAAAAAGCAAGAACAGATTGTGTCTCTGCCAGATCCTATTGTAAGTACTGTATCCACTAATACCCTGCCTCTCATTTCTTCAATAATTACAACTCCTTTTGATCAAAATAACTAGATGGAAGCACATTTTTCCTCATCACAGGGATAAAGAAAATTATGTGTCTAATGAATCCATTCTTAAAATGACTGCTGTATGTGAATCTATGCTGCAGGTGCAGATTCATGCATACTCAAGGTACAGAAATTCTTTATTTTTTAGCATTGTCCATGTTGTATTCCTGAACCTCCTGTCTGTGTGGCATGTGTGTAATATGTCCAAGTGCCAGAAATTGAGCTGACACCAACTGTGGCCTTCAAGAGTAATTCCAAACTAGCATCCTTGTGTCTTTTAGCTGGAATTCATTTTATTTGAACTGAACTGGAAAAAGAAATCTGAATTGGTTTTCTCCTTCAAAAGTTACCATTGCCCCTTGGGGTGCTGAATCTAGGTGGTAACTGCAGACATTGACTATAGCCTTGGTGTGTTTCAGCGTCACCTCTACTCCCTTCCAACAGTAGAGTCTTGCTTTTCACACCATTTCATATCCCTTTTCATTGCTTAACAAGTGACAAAAGAAGAATCTCCTCCCATATTTCTGTTCAAACCTTCACTGTGCCATCCAAGGATCAAGAGCTTCTGCATGAAACTGTGAAGCCACAGTTACTGCACTAGAGTTCTTTCATTGCTTGTGGTAGATTCTCAAGACAAAGTCTGACACACTTTCATAGTTCTCAGGTCAGCAAGTCCATGTGCCTATAACCTGCGATACCTCATGATCAGTGATGATCAGTGTTTATCCCAACTACAGCATTTTTCCTTTTTCTTAGATCATGGTGGAAAACAAGAGTTCCACCCATCTTACATGTTAGACTTATAGTGTTAATCACTGGCACTTTCTTCCCCAGTGGTTTGGAGTTATTTCCAGAAATGTAAAAACAGACAAATATCAGTAGTGTAAATTTTGTAGACACTTTCTCTTCTTGTCATTCATGTGTAGAACTCGTAATTTTGGATTTTTCTTCCCACTATAAGGCATGTGCTTTGGGTGGACATGCAGAAAATAGTGTACTCAGAGAATGTGTAGAATGTATTTTAGATAAGGAAAAGATAAGAAAATCAAAATAATGAAATAACAAAATTATTGTGTCGATTCACAATTTTGAAATACATTAATCACAGAGTTTAGGGAAATTTTGAAAATGGGTAATTAATTCTATTCCTTTCTCCTGTAGTCTTTCTGCAAGTGCAGAAAGCTATATGTGCTTTTGGTCACTTCACAATAGCCTAAGCCAGGTTAATGTTTTAAATAAACACTCAATGTTCATAAATTCCAACTGTTGAATGTATTTCCTGTGGTATGTTTTAAACAAGGGTCTGCTGCTTCTGATGTTTATCCCTGACGTTGTTACACATACCTTTAGTATGCTTTCAGTTGTTGTTATCAAGGTTTTATTCTGTCATAAATTTCTAGATATATGTACAACTATAGGATTATTCTATTCTTCCTTCCCTAATTTTTTGTGAAACACTGCCAGTTAACTTTATGGAGGAAATATTGAAATGGTTTAAATCTTCAAGGAAACCTCTGAAAGAGCTAAAATCAGCTGTGCTAAAAAGGCATGTGCATGGCAGTTGTGGGTAAATGCCCTTTCTGGAGTGAATTTTTATTTTTGTGATTAAGATGCAAGTACCTGTTTTCTGAATCACTCTTTCTAGTACAGCTAGCTAAGCTTAACTAAAACCAGAAGAGGAAGCATCTAAAAATCAAATCCAATTATGGGCAATACTCCCACAAGGTTCCTGACCTAATTTTAGGAGCTTTTCTTTTGAAAGTCCATCCCTATTCCATTCTATCAGAATCATATAGTGGGTGATACAGCCAGAAAAACTGAAAAAAAAATCCCCCTAGATTAGAGGGATATAACTGAAACAGAGATGGTAGATCTGTGCAGTGTACATGACACATCATATGGTGTAGAGTGCATGCTGTGGTTGTGGTTGTCATTGTTGCAGGAGCTTATATGCTCTAAATCTTCTCGTGACTAGTTTAGAAATGGTTCTGTGCTGTGGTGTGTTCTTAAGTTTGTTAGTTTGCTCCCCCATTTTCTGTATTAAATGGTTTCTTCCTTTCCCAGGACCCTGTCAGTTAGGTTGCTATGGAAATGAAACTGCTCCTCCCCTGGTTTCTCTTATAAAGTGAAAGTTGTTTCCTCCTTGGACTCAGTCAATCACTCCTTTTCTCCTCCCAGGTTTCGAGAATTTTCTTTTCTCTAGGAGTTATGGTTGGCTGTAGCCCCGGAGCCCCTCCTATGATTTATAACAGTTGGTTACTTTAGTATATCAGTTATGTTTCGTACCTCCAAATATGTATTTCTATTGGATAGCCGGGTTTCCCTGCCTTCTTCCCCCCTTTTCCCTTAAAACCCTCTCCTGCCCCCTGTTCGGGGCCATTTGCTGAGTGTTTCCCCTCCTTGTTAGTTCTTCTGTAATAAACCGACAGTTTACCCCCAGCAAGTAGTCGCCTCCTAATTCGTCTCTCACCGCGCTGCTCCGAGCTATCACCCAACTCAGCCCAAGGCCAAGATGCCGAAAAGAGCTGTTTACTGATGCGCAGGGGCCCTGGCCTTCGCCCCTCACCAGATAGCCAGATTCCAGAGCGGTAGTCGCCCCCGCGCAGTTCTGTCTCTAGGAATCTAATGACTTCTGCTGTTTCTTTGATTTGTGTGCAAATCCAAGCCTTCTGAAGGGCCTTGACAGCAGAGTTAATATTTTAAAACAGTAGCTTTAAGTCTCAATATAGTAGTGTTTACGTGATTCAAACTTGTTGACTGTGGGAGACAAGATTTGAAAATATGTTTGTAACACCAATTGGGCTGGTTTTGGCTGGGATAATTTTCTTCCCAGTGGCTGGTATGGGGCTGTGTTCTGCATTTGTGCTGAACACAGAGGAAACACCTAATACAGAGATGTTTTTGCTATTGTTGGGCAGTTCTTGCTCAGAATTGAGGCCTTTTCTGCTTCTTTTACTGCCATGCTGACAAGGATGCTTGGGGTACATGGGAGGCTGGGAGGACACAGAGCCAGGGGAGGCAACCCCAACTGACCAAAGGGATATTCCAGGCCATACTCAGTAACTAAAGTGATGGGGAAAAGGGAAATTATTTGGAGTGGTGATGTTTGTCTTTCCAAGGTACTGTTATGTGTGATGGGGCCGTGCTCTCCTGGAGATTGCTGAGCACCTGCCTGTCATGGGAAGCACTGAATCAATTCCTTGTCTTGCTTTGCTTGTGTGTGTGGCTTTTGCTTTCCCTGTTAAACTGTCTGTATCTCAACCCATGACTTTTCATGCTTTTATCCCTCTGATTCTCTCCCTGATCCCACTGTTGGGAAAGTGGCTGTATGGGGTTCGGTTGCTGCCTGGGGTTAAACCAAATAAAGTCTTCTGCTCAGAGATACTAGCACTGACTGTATTTCACAGATAAAAAAGTAATTAAAATAAGTATCTTTGGAAAACCTAGCAGTTTAAATTCTGGCTCATGTTTCAAAGTCCCTGCACTTTACCTTCCTCTGGTCTGATGTGCCAGCAAATAAAGTCTTGCCATTTGTGTAAAATCTAATAACAGGCGTCTCTTTCTCTTTCCAGGTGATAAATCCTATTGTCTCAAACTAAAACTAAAATTAAAAAAAAAAAAAAACAACAAAAACCCAAACATCTGCCCCAAAAAACAAACCAACAAAACCCTAACCAAAATAAATACCAAGAAATTAAACAAAGAGCCTGAAGTAAAAAATACTCTTTTTTAAAAATTGTGTTCTGCATATAGAACTAAATTTTCTGACCTTCAATCCAAAATGTATTGCAAAGTTGTGGTCTCTTTAGATCAAAAACAACTAATAAGTATTTTTGTACACTAAGTACACTAAGTAGTGGCTTGCACTTTCTCATGAAGTTACTTTAAAATATTTTTCCTTGCATTTAATTGTCTTTAATTAAGTCTAGACATTACATATGAAAGGTACAGTGTTACAGTACCTGAGCATTTTAATAAGAATTTTAAATATTACTTAAGTATTGTGTATCGTATTCTGCTGCACTTTGGGGTCTTTTAAGAGAAAGGCAGAGAAGGAACAAGTGGAATGGCGCTGCAGAAATGGTCACGGTACAGGTGAACCCATTTCAGTCTTTCACTATATGGCTGTAACATTGTACCACATGCAGGACAGGTAATTCCATCAGTCCTTGATGCCCATCTTGGGGATGTGGGATGAGTTGGACTTTGGCAAGGAATGTCTCTGCACTGATTCTGCAGGGAGCCTAAATTTAAGCCTGACTTAAATTCAGTGCTTGAATAAAAGATAACTGAAGGTAAATAGGATGAATAACACTTAAGTGCTTAAAAGGTATGCAAGAGCTCTGCTTTAGTGCGTATCTAATTCCAGCAGGCTGTACATGACTGCTAGGTTTAGGACAGATCCTGACTCAGCCAAGGCAGAGCCCTTCTGCCACTGAGGTGTCTCTCTAAGAAAGTCTGGCAGGGCACAACTTAATCTGCGCATTCAGGGGGGCAATGGTCTCTGATGCCCTCTGCCTGAACACCTGGGGTGCATCTCTGCAGAAATGCTGCTGTGTCCTGCAAACAGAGCTGCCTGCTGTGGGAAGAAGCACTGAGGACTACAACCCTCTTATGCTATTGATAAAGCCATGTCTGCATCCATACTAGAAAGTACTTAGTCTATACTTTCTGTAAGTTTATCCTTAACTAGAGGTTAGAAATGTGCCAATACTAAAAGAGTAAAAAACTTCACTGGCTGTTTTCCTATGGTGAGCACCATGAAAAAATCCTCATTTGATTTGTGCTGTGTGTGACAGAGCTGCTGTGTCACTCTCTTTTTAAGTACCTTACCAGCAGATGCAATGACAAAGATTTGTGAACTGGATGATTCAGGAACACACTCATCCCTCCCTTGAGCAGGTAAATGAGATCATAGGATTCTGGAAATACCTTTTTTTTTTTTTTAATTGTGATAGCCACCTTTTTTAAGCTGAATAGAAACCAGGAATTTAATTTCTTTCCTGCCAGTTAGATTAAGCATCCGTAGTTTCTTCATCCCATGTTTTGGGATGCACAGCACATGATTTACAGAACTGCTGACTGCTGTAGTTGCAATTAAAACAGTGCTGCCTTCATAGCTTGAACACTGAGTGCAAACAGGCTGAGAGTTTAATCAATCCATTTTAAAATGTATTAACTAAACCAGCAGTTTACTATTCTTGTCAAATTCTAAACAACTGTAAATCTTGTTTTCAGAAACCAACCAGAAAAAATGTAACACATTAAAAATGAATTAGACATGGCACACCTCCCATAAGCTGTATAATAAACAGATCACAGCCCTCTAGTAATAGTTGTGATTTCTGGCATGTCACTGGAGAAGAACTCATGGGTTTTCCAAATGACCTGTGTCATAAATCACTGCGTTCCCATTTACACTGAGCACATGTATCTAATTTTTCGAGTGGCTTCTGAAACCCTGATGAATGGCTTTGAAACTGATTACTGGAATGTATGAAAAGTGGTGTCACAAGTGCCTCATTGAAGAAAGAAAAAGGGAGCTAAAAAATAGCCCAGTGAAATCTGAACACAAAATTGTAATATGGAATAAGTAACAAATTAATAAATGCACAGATGATAAACCTAAAACAACAAATGTGAAATTGCTCACACTTTTCTTTAAGGCAGATAAATTAATATACATTTTAAGTAGAATTAAAAAAATATAAATGCACAAACCAAGCATGAACCATACTGGTAATTTTTTGACTATGCAGGTATCAACGTTTTGCTTGTTCAGGTTTTCTGTGTTTTCTCTGTGTTAGTATGAAAGTTTTTATCATGGAATGCTTCATGTCAGTAAAAATTAAGGCATCCAGAAATGTATTCAAACTTATTAATGGAGCACCTGAGTCATACTGAGGTACTTTTGTATATCCTATCCACTTTCTTTATCTATGTGAACTTTTCAGAGCAGATGTAACCCCCCATCAATCAGACTCAAAACTGAACAAAACCTATACAATCACTAAAACCAAATTAATACTCCTTGGCTCTCTGTACCTCTCTGCAGACACCATAGGCATAGTATCCAACACAGGCTCATGTTTCAAGTGACAGGTAGGAGCATACTTGGTGATTCCAATTTTTATTTCCTTTGTGTAAAAGACTGCAAATTATATTACATGCTGAAAGATAATGTAGACAATTTTTATGTTTTGCTCACTGCTAAAGATTTATCTGTGTCAGCAGCTGGAGCAAATGGACTGAAGTTGAATGTGTTACATGATTGTAGCATGTAGATTCTGATTTGGTGTTGAAAGAAACTCCTTGGCAGATAAGTAATGAAATGAAACAGCAAACATGCCATCACCTAATAAAAACATCAGTTCATAAAAACTATTAACTACCTTTTCCCAAGACATCCCTTTTTAATTGATATATTTGAATTTGTCATAAGAAAACAAATTAATGTTATCCTAATAATATGTGCTGACCTGTGCTTACAGAATAAGGAATTTTTAAAAGGAAAATATTACCTTTTGTCCAGTCTCTATTTGCATGGTTCAAAATGACCAACGTTCATTAAACTTTATTACTGAGGTTCATGAAACTTTCTTTGGATTAGAAAAGCATAACCTTCTGTCCTGATTTAGAAGGGTGTTGCAGCTTTTCATTAACCTGGAAGCCTCCTATTTACATGGTTCACAGCCTGGTCTCAGCTCACTTGGAGGTAACAAAGGGTGTCGGGACACAAGTGCAGCAGGGGGCTCATCCTTTAGGGCTGCCATCTGAGTTTGATCAGGTCAACTGCTTTAACTCCTGCCTCATTAGGCAAAATAAAATGGAGATTATGGTGTGTGGAAGGATCACATTACAGACAGAAAACTCTGCCTCCTGACACTCTCTGTTGATTTTGCATTTTGACAAGACCTTGCTCTCCGTGTTTTCCATTCTGTATTAGAGCAGGCCTTAAATTATTTTGAGGACAAGATCATTTGTATCCCCTGGCACTTCAGAGCTTAGCCATAGAGTGAAGTAGTAAGTGAAGACACATTAGTCTCGGAGGCAGTTTACTTACTGGAGAGATGTCACAGTGCAGCAAGGGCTTAAATGCTGATAGACGCATTAATTCAGTTTGTCAAGCTATGCCAAGCTCCTCTTTTTTCAAAGTTCAAGTTAGCTGTGAATTTGAAAAAATCTGACACAAAAAAAGTTCACGAGGTAAATTATTATTACCACCTGGCACATAGGATTGAGTATTTCATTTTCATTATTTACAATTAACATGCTCAGTCTAGTCCTGTGTAATTAGGTGCTGGTATCGGTGTTTACATAAGATTGTAACATTGTTTAGGGTTTAAGTGTGTCTGTTGCATTTTAGTGCCTGCTAGAGTGGAGGAAAGTATCAATCATCAAAGATTCATCTCCTAATGTGAATCTGTCACCTGATTGTCCATTAAAAAACATTTTCCTACTGAACTGCTCTGTATGACCCATGAATTAATAGAAGCTTCTGAGTCTTTAAAAGTCAGAAGTTGGTTCAGCATATCAGTTTGGCCAGCTGGTAACTAGTGGCAGATCTCTTATGAGGAAGATAATGACAGTTCTTATCCATCACATTCAATTATATTTTTCTTTAGAAAAACCAGGGTCTTAAAATCAGGTGATGGTTAGTAACCAGGTATAGCTCTTTTTTCTCTTACTCCATTTGTTAGTAGGTTTTTCTTTAACATCTTCCTCCATAGGCACAGTCAATAAAAGTGAAATATCAAAATTAGAAATAAATTTACTGTATTTTTTGTGATTATTCCTTTATAAATCAAGAGCTAGACAGAAGTACAGACAGCAAGCTGCTGTCAGAACAAGAAGCTCCCCTCAGGGAAAGGGGAAAAGAGGCAACAAGTAATATGTGACAGATGTGAACATAAATTGTTTAATGCAAAGTAGAGTGTGCACAATTCTATGGTTAGAAGTGTAGCATAAAATTGTTTTAGGCTGACCTTAGATTTTTTATTCAATTAATGGCCAACTGAGTTATATACACTTTCATTGCCTTCAATATGAATTTAAAATGTCTGAATTTAAAGCCATTAACTTTCAGGAAACTGTAAATTGCACAATCCCTAATAATGTCTCTTCAGTAACATGGGCCACATTTAACAACTTCTGCATGTTAGACACCATCTTCAGCATCCCTTGTTCCTGATGCAGCCTGATTCGTTTGTAGACTATCCTGTTTCCTTGGACTTAATGAGGAAGGAATCTTAAAAAATAAACTTCTTGTTGCACATTTTTGTTTCTATATATCTATCTTAAGAGTTGTGTCTTTTGGGAAGGTCTCAAGTTGAAAGTTTTCTCTAAGAAGTTTCAAAGAATGAACCTGCCACTTTCAAAAACAAATGACAGAGAGGCAGAGAATATGATTTTCATTAAGCAATTACTGTCTGAAAATTATTAAAAGGATTTTCTTAAAGTATGCATCTTGAAGCATGTGCATAAATCATTGCAGATTCTGTGGCCACATTTCATTTATGTCTGTTTCCAAGCTGTGATTTCTTCCTAATGTTCTTTTAACTTTCTAGGTCTGAAAATCTCTTTTTTTCAGTTCACCTTACACTAGTGGCTGCTCTTTTCCACCGAATCTATTCCTACTGTGTCTCTTCTTTATCCTTTCTAATAACCTGTCCCAAATTCTTCCTCTCCAGTTAATTTCTGCTTCACTTGCCAGCAGTTCTTTACTTGCTCTCTTTTCTTTTGACTCCTTTAGATGAAGGCACCACTTTCTGCTGTAAGCTCAGTTCTTGCTGAGACAGGGACACACATACCATGTCACGATATGCCTCATGCATATAATGCTGAATATGGTATTTAGGAGGTCCTATGGTAGAAAACAGAACAAACTGCATCAGGAAGATGAAGCCAATAGTTTAAATCAAGGCTGTGGTGAATCCACTCAAGACCAGTGCTGAATTACTGAAAAATGAAGTAATCTTGGTTAATAGTAAAAACTGGGCATAGGGGTGGGGACTGTTTGTTTTCTTTCTCTATTCCACAGCCTTGTAGATATTTGTATCAGCAAAACAAGAGTCTGGCAACAAGCTGTGGCCTTAAGTTGGCTCTCTCATGAGAGCAGCCACCACCAAATTACATTCTAAGTGGAAAATATAAGATGTTGGCAATGTTTGAGTGTCTTCCCAGTACAAAGCCCACCTGAATCTGAATAGTCTTGTCTTCAGCACCTTCAGTTCTGGAAAAGTGTGGAGGGCTCATAGCACTCATTTAGTCTAAGGGCATGCTCAGTTGTCATTTTAATAGGATTTGTCCTTCATTTATAATAACTTTGGCCAAAGGTCTGGTCTCAGGGGATGGAGATGGTTGGATGCAGAGCTGGTTCATCTGCATGGGTAAGTTAAGAGAGAGAGTAAGTTACATGATGCCGAGGAGTCAAAATGGCAAATTCTCAAATATTACGTTATTAGCCTATATAAGCCTCCTAATGCAACTATATTTCTTCCTCTCCATTTAGAAAGCTAAGAGGGAAGTGCAGCAAATACTACTCTTGCCTGTTGTATGCAGTACTGACACTGACATATTGCAAGAGCACAATGGTGAAATTCCTCTTTCTCTGTTTTGGTCTTAGGAGAACAATAGGAGCCATGCAGTAGGTCTGAGTCATCTGGCACAGCTCGGTGTGACTCGTGGTGACATTCTGTGACTACAGCAAGGGACAGCACAGCTCCCTGGCTTGCAGATGTAGGAGCAAAGAGACAAAACTGGATACTTTTCCAGCATCATTAGCTCTCCCCCTTGAGGTCCAGGAGAACCTGTTCAGGTCATGTTCTCTCAGAGACTTTAAGGGAGCATTAGTGAGGGCTCAGGCCCAGGCTGTTTTGACAAGAAGAATAAAATAAAAAATTGTCCACACCTTTTGCAATCCAGCACTAATTAATCTCTGATTATTTTAGCATGGATTATTACCATGTGGTGATTAGAAATTATGTGGTGCTGTACCCTGGAGATGGTTTGTCTTGAAAAGGCTTTGGTTTCAAAGGAGATGGGAGAGTAATAGGGTACAAAAAAATTGCTTTTTTTGGTTGCACTTGATTGCTTTGAAAGATGCAGAGGAGTATGTTACAAGAACAATTTCTAGGATTCTTCTTCCCTTCGGAAGGCATTAGCAGTAATACTATCATCTCTAAAATTCAAGGAATGCCATTCTAAGCTAGTTTGGGCCAGCAGAAGAAAGTTCAGAGCTTGGAGTTCCTTCTTGCCTTTTTGTTTGTATGGTAATGTATAAATAAAGGGTCCAGTGGTGACGTCAGATTTCCACTTTATGCAATTTCACCTCCATTGCATGGCAGCACAGCTCAGCATGAATTGTCTAGAAATTTACCTGGTTTTTACTTGTAAAAGTTTGAAACTTTTCAAGAAAATAAAGGATGAAAGGATCAAATACAAAAAAAAAATCTATATTTACATCATAGATATTCTTTACTGGCTTTGGGCACAAAATCATTACTGGAACTTCTAGTCTAATTTACACATGATATATTGTGTTTGAGGTCTTTAGTAAATCCAATGTTTACAGTGAAGCCAAGTGATTAACATTTTTGCTTGTTTTAGACTTTCTGGTAGATTAACACTCCCTAAATTTCCTCTGATTTTGTGTTACATTTAATTCCATTGTTCACATTTGTCTATAAACTATTTTAGACTGCATCAGCTGATACTCTTAAATCAGATTTTATGTACAAATATTTCTCTGGTTCTTGGAGATATCTGACATAAAATGTCTTAGGTTCTCACTTCAGGAGGTCTGGATCTTTCAACCAAATTTTGGTAGCTATTTATGCCTTGAGAAGACCTTATCTAATGTACTTTTGGTTCAGGATCATTCATAGCTTTGTGTTATATTGAAGCGTGGACAAAGAGTGTAATTTGTTAATGTCATGAAGGATGAAGTTGGTTAGAAAGGGAAGTGTACACGATTTATAATAACACAAGTATTTCCTTGCTAATCCCTTGTCAGGTTCATTATCTGTAGTGCCCCAGGCAATACTTGGCCTATCGTGAGAGTGAAATTTAACCCACAGCATGAAATTAATCCTCAAAGACTTTTGTCTACTCTTTCTAGAAATAATAAATTCAAAGTGATTTTATAAATCTCCTCTCTAACTTTATGCAGAGGTGTTAAATTAGTGTCTAAGCTCTGTGGCACATGTCAATCTGTTGATTTACGTTTAGTTAACTAAGATGAAAGCGTGTATCAAGCACAATAAGGAATTTGAAGGATTACCAATATGTCTATTTTTTTCTTCCTGAAAACTTTTTTTCATAATACAGAAAATTCTATTCCTTGCAATTACAGGAAAGACAAGGGTATATGTATGCATACATGGATAAAACCATTCAAATTATCATATCTGCATTTCCTAGAGTTTTCAGTTTTATATATGAAATAACGTGGTGGGGGTTTTCTTACCCTGACTTCTGTTGTAAAGATTATTAGAAATCTAATGAGGGCTTGTTTTGGCTAAACAAATTAATTTTTATCCATTTTAGAAAGTACTTCTTGAATCAACTGTGTTAATGCCATGTAAATCAGCTGGGTTTTTTCAAAAAGAGATTTCTGTTTCATTGTATGCTAAGCTCTTTCTGAGGAGAGAAGAGTTGTAGGTGATTAATTACTGGTTGATTCAGACTCTCTTCAGCATTGTAAGAATATCATTCCTCACTCATGGCACTTATCTACTCCTATGGCTACTCAAAGCTGTTCATCTACTCCTGAGCTAGATGCTCTCTTTACTCCTGAAGGCTGAGGTTTGGTGCTCACTTTGAGAATTCTTCCACTTCTGACAGCAAGAATTCATATTTAATAAATGTTTGCAATTGGCCATATCATCTATTTTAAAGAGCTTCTTCCATATATTAATTGAAACTTCACACAATCATAGCCCTTTGGACAGAAACCAAGAGACAAAAAATTAAACAACTCAAGTGTTTCATAGTACACAGATCTGGAAATACATTATTCTTCTGACATAAATTGTAGCAGTGGTGTAGACATGGAACCATTCTCTCTGCACATATTCCTTAAAAGAAAATTAGTTCCTTAAGTCACACTGTATTTTCTCTGTGTATTTTAGAAAAGCTATTTTTGTGCACACATATACTCTAGTGGTGAGAAGGAAAACAGCAATTATTGGAGTATAAACAGAAAGTAAACAGAACAGCGAGTAGAGGGATATCATTGAGCCAAAAAAGGACTTTAGACATGTTAGAGATGCCACTTGATATTATGTGTAAGTCTAGGAAACCTCTGAAAACTATATATCCTTTTGGTAGAAAGTCCTACAGAAATACCTCATGTAAAGTTAAAATATCTTTCTCTTATATATATTTTAAATGGCTTTAATTGTCAATGGGAGCTGATGAATTTAAGAATTATAATTTGATACAGTATGGTACAGTAAATGAATACCATATATTAATTCAGATATTATTTATGTCACATTAATACTATCTACTGAATGCAGTAGTAGAGAGAGAAGGGAAATTTGCAGAATTACAGTGCTTCTTGATGTGTTTTAGAGATGGAAGGAACAGATGCAGTGATACATTGTTCATGTTTTGACCAGTATCTGCCTCAAGGATTTCCATCTGCTTAATATATCATGTTTCTTCAGCACCACACTCTTTTCTATCCTGCCTATTTTCATAATTTTGCTCACTCCCTATATATCCATCACTCATTCCCCTGTGATTGACTTTCACTATTTGCCCTTTTCCCAGACCACAGGCTCATAGGGGAAAACCTGCAACAAAAGCAGCAGTGTTTGTCGATTCTGAGGCTGTGGTTTCTGCTGCCAGTTCCAATGACAAGCTGGCATCTTGTGACCTCTAATAAATGACCTCTAATAAATTGGCGGGTGATATAGCTCTTAGCTGTTAGGCAGGATGGCTGTCTGCATTTTCAAGAGAGTCTTGAAAAAGAAGGCTAAAATCTGTCCCCTGCACGTAATAAAACTGGAGATACCTTTCTGTGTCGGATCTCAATATCTCAGTCCTGAGATGCTGAGCCTCCGAGACCAGCTTAGGGGTCTCGGGAGTCCTGGAATGTTGCCAGAAGTGTCTGGTAGCTGGACTTTAACCCTACACAGGAGACGACAAGGATGAGGGCTTCACAGGGCTTCACCGGGTGAATGGTGAAGGGATTAGTTAATTAGAGGGTGAGACACAAGGTTTAGGATTTATGTACAGGGGGGTTTAGAGGAGTAAGATGGAGGAATTGGGGTGTGTCCTACCCTCCTTCTTCTTCCTCCTCTCCTCCATCTTCTTTGGCCACGGTGGCACCTTTCTATTGGTTATTACTAAGAGTACACCGAGTTATAACAATAGATGGTATTGGGGAAAAATGATAAATATTGTATACGTAACAAAGGGTCAGCTTTATTCTTGGAAGGGGTTCAGGCCACAAGTGGATCAAACTTTAGATTTTTAACAAGGATAATTCCAATGTACTCTGCAGAATTTAGGTACAGTAGGCCCTTCTCATGCTTCAGACTGGGCACCTTTCAGACTCCATAGCATGGAAGGTTGATTCTTACAAATACTTGGATCCCTATTTATGTGCACAGACGCATATATTGCACAAAGATTATACCCAAAATGAAGCAGCTAAAGCTATTGCTAGTATCACATAGCAAACCTCTATACAGCTGGTTCTTTGAAAGCATCATAGCATAACTTAGGAAAAGGATAAATTATGCTGTTCTTTCAGAGAGTTGCCTTCCTATTAGCATATGGGCTAAGAAAAAGAGGATAGGAGGGGGTATGCTTACATGTTGAACACTTACGCTTTTACTTATTGCACTCTTAGTTTGACATTAGACAAGACAGAGAAATTTGCCAGCAAGATCATCATCCTATTCATTTTATATATAAAAATATATATCAAGCAATTACCTATTAATTCTGTATAAGCATGCAGACCCACTTTTTTCCAGCAGTCAGTTTTCAACAATCCTATTTTATTTATCAGTGGGCATTCAACAATTCAATAATTCTGTTGGTTCTATCTCTGAATCCATGTCGCATTGTGGGGACTTGACTAAATGTGTACATGGAAGCGTTACTGAATGTGGTAAGGAAACAGAACAGTAGTCCCTGAGAAATACTGCGTGGGCAACATCAGAACTGCCTTTTCTTCTTTCTGTTATTTAGTCCTCAAGCTCAATATCTGAGTCAGATCAGCCATGTTAGCATAGTTTGCCTGCCTGCCTGTCTGCCTGGAGAAGGATGTGAGAAAAAAGCCTTTAATGACTTCTGTGACTATACAAAATGAGGCGCTTTTCTAGCTTCCCACTGGTGGTTAGTGAAACAGTTTGTTTTCTGAGATAGACCTCACTGTAACAGAACCTGACAATACTTTCTTGATTTGAATATTTTCATGAACTCTAAAGGAATAATATACCATTTCTTTTTTGAAAAATAATCTTTTAATCTTTAAAAGGCACAAGGCTGCAAGAAAGCAGTAAAATCTGCTGAAAAGTGTACCCTCCAGACTACTGCACTGGTTGCTACCCACAGACACTTCACTGAAATCCTCTCTTTTTCAAAAGTTGCCTTGTTTTGTACCTTTAAAATTATCAGCACTTGGAAAAGCCTTGTTAAATCTGAAAGAATTCCTGTTTCCCTTTAGACTTAACAATGTTTCAGATACTGATTAAAAAGGGTACTCTCCCTTTACTCCTGAAGTCGGTAAGAAATATTATGGAAAATTGTGTTAACTCTTGCAAATCCCTCTACAACTATAAAAGTACAAATGAGATCGTCCCTGCTGTTTCAGTCAGGCCTATGAACCTCAGAGCAATAGGATATTTATAAGAAAATTCCAGACATAGCAGTGGTGCCGTGATCCATATGACCCAAAGTTTCCAGTCTTTGTCTATCCTCCTGTCTTTAAGGAAAAACAGAGGGGCGTAAAATGAAAACTTGGAAGATCACAAATCATTGTTATGACTCATTATAATGAATGATTTGTGCATTACTTTCTGGAGTAGTTAGGTTGAGTTCAGGGGAAAAAAAGTAATGCTCCTTTATAATTTTCACCACTTTATGCCAATTTTCAAGCAACTGTCTTTCCTGAAGCAACAACGATCTTTTTTCCACTCCATCCTGGGTAATAAGTGAGTTTTTTCAGCTGGAAGAGTTTGTTGTGATATAAAGGTGCAGCCTTACACGGCTGTTGTCAAGACCCTGCTAGTATTTCCATTACAGCATTATTTTATATTGTATAAAACTGAGATGTCAAGTACTCAAAGCTGAACTTTGGTAGTTTCAAAAGTGTATTTAAAAATAAGAAAAATAATCTCAATGTGTGGGGCTATTTGGTTCTGCAAAAAAAAAAAAAAGTATCCTGACAGTTTTGTAGCAACAACTGTGATTCAACAACAGCTTTGAATAATCAAACTTATTCTTCTGACCTTGGTGTGCAACCTGCATTCCAGATTCTCCTGAGTCTTGTTTAGCATAAGTTTTTGTTGCTAACTGTTAATAGTATGAGTTAGAAAAATAAAAATTAAACTACTGAAGTCTGAAAATAACTGCTGTTTTTCCACTGCATTGAATATATGAAAACTCATTTCCTTTATTTTTTTCTTAACTTCATACAGTGGATCAATAGGGTATACTCATAGGTGTCAAAGGTTTCTTCTTGCTTACTAGGATAAATTTTAGTGTTACACCAAAATTTCTTGAATGTGTCTTTATGTATCTGTGGATTCCAAAAGAACTGGCAAGCTACAATTTGAACACACAGAAAACTTTCCTTAGTGTTAAGTGAATGCATTTTTGTTTTGATTTTTACAGAAGTGCGCTATTTCTGATTAATTGAATTTCAGAATGCACATGCTCCAATATTTCACTAGTTTTACTATAAGTCACCACAGCAGTGAAAGAAAAGTCATAGTGCTTCAGAGGAAATTTCATCCTTAACTTGCCTTGTCCTACTCTATGTTAAGAATTGCTGAGATCACTCAGCACTGGTCGATAATGAATTCCACATAAGCTGTAATACTGGGGCACGGTTGGGTGGGTAAGAGCTGAGTTTCAGTCTTTACCTCAGAATTTCCTTATTTTGCTCATTTAAGTCTGTATGTTTTCTGTCACTTAGCCATACAATTTATTAGGAAAAAAATAATCTGTTTGTGGAAGCAGCACATGCATAGTAGGCAATGTCCTTATTATGTGAATTGGCTATTTGTCATTTAAAGTGGTTTTTCTGTTAATGAGAAAGGGCATGTGTGTTAATGCTTTCAAGTGCAGGATATTTAGCTCTATTTTTCAGCAGATTTAGTCTAGTTGCATCCTTTCCAGTATTTAAAAAATCTTAGCCACAATAAATTAATGAAATTGTTTCCCTTTCAAATATTTTCCAGCACAAAACTAACACTTCTTTCAGCAACTCACAATTTTATTTTGGCTATTTTCCTCTAAAAATGAATTTGGATTTCTATGTTTGGCCATTTCTTTCCTTTGGGAGAAAAGATATTTTTTGTTATCTTTCTTACTTTGACCATAGGGAGTAAGTGTAATGTAGGTTTTGTTGTGGTTTGAAAATTTTTGGTGCTAAATCATTTTAATACTTAAAAAAAAAGAAAAAATTAAGAATACATGCAGCTGTGAGGGGATTGATCTTACCAAAGGACTTAAAATGCTAATGAATACTGAAAAGTGTTGAACAACCCACCTAAAAATCCTCCCCCTCCGTCTTCATGCCAGAAAGCCGCAAAAATTCTTCTGCCTTCTCTGGAGAGGTGCTGTGAGATTTCCACAACAGACACTGAGATCAAAGCTTTGTTGAGAAAACTGTGTAGAAGTGCTTGGCCCTTTCTACAAAAATTGTAGAGGAAGAATATTACTTTTTCCAGTAGCATTAGATCTTTACTACATTTTCTGAAACTGGAATGGTTTTAGAGCAGGGCTTGGTGTTTTTATTTCAGGTATTGTCCAGTAGTGACCAGTGAGGGATCATTTGAAGTCTTTCTATGACACGTGTTTGAGTTTACAAAGCTGTGTTGAGATTTGCCTTGGCATCTCTTTGTAGTAATGGAGAATATCCTTACCATTTAAAGGCAGCAAAATTACTCTTCTAACCTGGTATTACTTAACTGATAGGTGAAATGTTCATAACTACATTTCAATTCTTTAACAATGCTAATTTGCAGAAGCTCAGTAAAGGGTCATAGATCACAGTAGTGTCACAGGACACAAGAATTGCTTTCCAACAAGAGGTCAAGAGAGGACATGCATATACATTTTTGTAATAGAAGTTAAACTAAGATAAAAAAATTTGAACACTTTTTAAGCAGGCACGTTTCACACTGAAATCAGCCAAACCACATTCTCATTTTTCGCTGAACTGAGACTGCATACATACATGAGACTGCATGTCCTAATATAATTATCATATAATATATGAGTTGTTGTGAAATGTCTTCTAGTCATTAGTTTATATTCCTCATCAGTTTGTCCCTTGTTTCTCTATAAGCTGTTTTGAAGGAAAACATATAAGACTTTATTCAAAACTAATGAAAACCAGATTTCTTCTGTTGATGTCTTAGGCTATGAGTGACTGTTCATACTTAAAGTCATACAAATAGCTCCATCATCTCTGGCAATACAAAATTATTCCTTGTGGTGCCATTTTGAATGATTTGTCCAGCTTAGATAAGGCTCAAAAAAGTCCATCGATTTGGGGGGTTACTTTCACTTAGGAAATAGAGATTACAAAGGTTTCAGAAATAAACCATCACTGTAAAAAACAAAATGCTCTTTTTACCGTTCCTGATTTCTGTGCATTCTTTCACCAGTGTAACTTAGTGCCTTACACACAGGAAGATGTAGACAGAAAAAAAAAGCAGTGCCTAAATTTGCCTATTTCTTTTACAGTCAGCACATCCTGGCTGATCTTGTTGTGTTAAGATCAGGTGTATTGCACAATCCTTCACACAAAATGCTGTGTGATCTTTCAAATGGCTGTCACTTTTATGATCATTGCTGTCATCTAATGCTCAGAACTTGTATCTAGGCAGCCAAAGCAAATCTTCAGTGACAGAACTGTACCTTGTACGCAGCCACAGCACTGGCAGAGCGGCAGGACTTGTGGATGGGCTTTTCACACAGAAGAACACTGGAGACATTTCTAGAGGACAATAACAATATGTATTATTTGCAAGTCCTTAACCATGAGGAAAGGCTGCTGCTTTTGAGGAGCTTGTAGAACCCCATAGCTGCCAGGGGTATCTGGGACCTGGGAAACACAAGAGCATTCCAGGCCCTGGGGTGAGGACAGGCAGCTCTTGCTGTGCTTGTGTAATAGGTGGGGAGGACTCCAGCCTAGAGCCTCAATCCATATGCCCACTTTGCTGAAAAGGAGTAATTCAAATATTCTCAGTATTTTCATCCGTGGAATAAAATGGAACTCGCACATTCATGAGGTTTCTCAGAATGGTTTTTAGTGTGGAATGAAAAAGTTTTGGTTTTCACTACTTTTGTTTTTGTTGTTTAGAACTCCCTCTCCACACAGTCGTTAATGGAATTAGATTATTAAAATATTTATTGTTTGAGCTTAGTTTCTGCTGAATTTATTCCTTGGGAAAACATGAAATTATTCATATATAAGCGCTATGACTACATTTTTTTTGTTATTCTTCTGCAAGATTAGCAGAGTAGATCTGCATGAAACAGTAAAATGGATTAATGTGACCTGCTTCTGGTCAAGATATTTTTTTCATTAATATTTTTTAAAACTACATGTAAAGAAAAATTTCCTTCTGATGTTGTACCTACTGCATGTTTGTCCCATGCACACAATGGAAGAATCAATGCAATAGAAAAAAATCAGAAGAGTTCTTCATTAGTATATAAAAAAATACAACTTTATTGTCTAAAAATTAAATAAATAAAAATAAATTTACTGTACTGTGTTCTTTTCCCCACTGATATTTTTGATGGAATGATGTGCTGCTTAGCCTGAATATAAAAGCAAGAGAGGAGGGAAGGTCATCTATAAAAGAAATAGGAAGTACAGGAAAAATTAAGTTGTTCTTCTGGTTAGTGTACCTTTCTCTGGTCTAAGAGTAAGACTCACATTCAGAGAACTGGCTGAGCAAAGCTGTTTTGTCAGGACTTCACAATTTTTGCATTTAATGATGTGCTTCATTTAGGGAAAATACTTAGTTCCAACAAAATGAAATTAACTGTGATTAATTTTAAAATAATTTTTAGTATTGCTTCACTTTCTATGATTTTGGGGTTTTTTTGTAAGGCAAATATGAACTTTAAGAAAATTCAGCTACAAAATCTAACTACCATAGATTTGAGACAAATCTGTGGCTAGTATGGAGAATAAATGGAATAAGTTCTCTTCTTTACCTGTTCTTTATGTTACAACTTTATTATATTCTTATATGCCTTTTCCAGTTAAATAATCATCATAGCAATACTAGAACACTCAAAATATGAATCTCTGCAGTAGCAAAACTTCTATCTTTTGCCTAAAATAATGAGGCTTTTTTTGTTTGAAAAGCAATATTCAGCTCTTTAACAGCTCCTATGATTTACTATTAAAATAAGTGGCAGAATTATACTCTCAGCTTAGTTATTATCCTGTGAGTAACATAAGCAACTCAAAGAACTTGAGCCAAAAAGTGATATAAATTATATTATTGAGGTCCGTTTTCCAGTCTAAAGTTTTGCATGAAATTTAAGCATCAGTAGATACCACTCATAGTAACACCTGAATAAATGTTTAACTTAACAAATCAAAATATTTTAAACATATAATGCAGTTATTTTATTTTATTATAAGTATGTTAACTGTTAAATAATGTATATTTATATAAAACTTCAGACTATACATTCTTTTATCAACATATAAGGGTGTGGTAAATACAGTTAGGAGTGTCTGGAATCATGGGAATTACTGAAAGTGCAAAGAAGCTATACACGTTTTCAGTTTTCCAAAGACCATACATTTATTTTAAAGTTGTTTTAAAATTAAAGTTGCACAGATATTTTAATTTCTTTTGTTGCTATGCCACGTAATTTTCATCTTTATAGCATCCATATATGTCAGTGCCCAAGTTTATTTGCTCTGGTACTGCACAAACCCCAGCCATGAATGGAAATATTAGGAGCTGTATTCGAAACCAAGTAGAACATATGATAAAATCCTACTGAGATGTGCAGAGAAGGAAAATACAGCTCAGGCTGCCACTCCTTGGCAAGCACTGCAGCCTGGTATAAAGCTTGGTTCTATGAGTCAGTGTTTTTCTTTCCCTCTGAACTCTGTGGTTGAGAAACTAGTCAGCAGTGCTGCATGAAAACAGCAAGAAATTCTGAAATTTATGCACAAGGGTCTTTGCAAACCCAGTGGCAAGAATCTGACAAGTCTGGACTGCTCCATATCACACTGTGGTTGTCCTACATAACTGGGTCTTACATCTCACTATGTGCTTCAATCTAGATATGAAAATACTGATTTCTTTCTTTTAGATTTTAAGATGGCTAAAACAATGTCAATATGAATTAGAAATCTTTCTCCAGCCCAGATCAGTAAATAAAACAGGGAGGATTTTTAGGTAATGTTGTGGTAAACAGACTTTAAACACTAAATATCTGGATAATGTAGTAGCAGACATGCACAAGAAAACTTTGATGAGATATTCAGCAAACATAAACAAAAAATTTAATAAGTTATAGAGGGATGTGAGAGAATCTTTTTTCATAAAAAACATGCATCTATTTGTTCTTCTATAGATACTCATTCTATTAGAAAAGATTACCTAGAGGGCTTTTGCAATAGGAATAGGATCAGAAAAGCATGATCTTGACTGAAGAGTTTATTGAACTCAGAATGAAATGCTGGCTATTAAAAAACCAACAAGGACTGTGAGTTAGGCATTGGAAACAGATGCATGTGTTTGTGTAGAGTCATGGCTACACAGCATGATGGATCACTTGTTAAATGATAAGTGGTTCAGAGAACTGCTGAAAGAACTCAAGCATCTTCTACATTATGGAATTTCAGGCAGAGCCCATTGAAACTTATTGATCAAGGACTGGTATAACCATGAAAAAAATGTTCTCTCTCATGCTAGTAAAATAACAATAATTTGGGTTTATTCTTTTCACAAGTAGAATTTTTAGCGCTGATTAGTGTGGGTAAGTTAAAATATTTTCATGGTTTTAGATCATCAGTTTTCAATGCCTTTTGAACAGACCCCAAAATCTCAAATAGTTTTACATGTTCCCACTTTTTATAGAGATCCCAAACATGTGTCTTCTGCAGTGAGCAGAGAAGGACACCAATGTTCTCTTCTTAAACATTACCAGGGCACTTTGGTATCTAGTGTAGCTACTGCAGAGGTACTGTTCCTTCGAAGGGGACATGGAAGACCAAGCCCTTTGGACTGCTGCTGCAAGGCAGAAAAAGAAAATGTGATGTCCCTCATGGCATGGGAGATGGATGTGGGAACTGCAAGGGGCCAAGGGGGCAGGCAGTAAATGCCTTGGCTGGTCCCAGGTAGGCAGAGGCAACATGGGGTGCAAAGTGCCTCAGTGAGCGTTGGGAGTGCTCAGCACCACAGCATTCTGCCCAGAAAGCCAAGAAGGAGGAAGATAACAGGGGAGGAAAGTTAGCCTGATGCTCATTTTTAAAGTGATAAAGCTTGCAGTAAACACACAGTGTGTTGGAGTGTCCAGTGACTTCTGACACTTCTTGGATGCTGGTAGTGAGTAGGAGGTCGTCCATCCCAGCCCTGGGAAAGCATTCCTGCACATATGGCTGTTCAGCGTGTCACTGAGGGCTGCCTGCCATCACACTTCAAAATTATTAGATCAGAAGTTAGTGCTCCAATGGTATTTAGAGGGGAGTTTATCTTTTTTGGTCTAGCAAAAGCTGAAAGGATACAAGGCAGCCATCCAACTTTCAAAAATGCATGAAATTCAGTGGTTTTATAGTGCTTTTAGAAAGGAACGGATTTGAAGCAGAGAAAGCCATTACATATCCCACAGTTGTGTTCATTCCTCTAAACAATCATTGAAAACAGGCCAGATTGGGATTTTCTTTAAGGGAATGCTTTAGCTCTTCTGTGTTATTCAGACTCCTAATAGAGGCTGCCACTGTTGTCTCCAGGAAAACAAACAATTTTTTTTCAGCTCTTCCCTGACCTTCTTATAACAAGTGCTGGTGATCAATTAGTTAGTTCATTAAAAAGTTACACATGATTTTATTGAGGCAAGCAATTCTGAATCAAAGAACCCAATTCGCAGATCTAGGTTGAAGCACATAATTGGCATGTATTTTAGAATTGCTGTTAAAGCTGTAAAATAGATTTACTAGGGAAGGAATGGATCCAAAAACCCTACAGGAAGGAATATGTTATTTGTGTGACTCAGTGTAACAAATGGACTCATTTAACTCTAAAGTCTTATCTATATTAAAGCAAATATGTGAAATAAATGTAAAGCTTCTTTGACTTAACTTCTTTAGCAAGAAGTTATCCTTCATCTGATAAAGCATAAATTACCTACAGGATTATTGCATTTCTTATGCCATTATTTACATTATTGCTATAAAAGACGTAATTTTATTGAATCATTTAAATTTAGTTGAGAAGTTGCCAATGTGTAAGCTGTTAAACAGAATTATATAAATATGTTCACTATGTTGTTGAGATCCACTGTGACTCTGGAATTAAAGCCCCAGCTCAACAAACAGTTTTGCATGCATGATTTAGTGGGGAGTCTTACACACATGCAAGTAGGACATTGCTGAGCATTTGCAAGGTGAAAGAAACCAAAGTGCATTATTCAAAGGGTGCTTTAGAAACAGTGATACTTTTTTGAATTTATAAGGATGCCAAATCTTGAAACTTGAGGAAAATAGTTTGGGTTAAGAAAATGTTGTTTTTAAATACTTTGAGAAAGTATGAGGTGAGTTTTTGCAAGTTTCCTTTAAGAAAAAGAAAGACATTTTTCATTTTGAGCTGAGGTGTATGAACAATCAAGTCTTAAATGCATTAAAATGTGCATAGAAACTAGGTTCTGTTATAATTTGGATTGCTTGATTGCCACAATGTAAAAGCTTCTGTAGCTGGTATTGCTGTTGGACTATGCTGATAGCATTGAGGCTTTTTTTTTTTCAACTATTAGCCTTCCCAAGGGATCTTTTCAGACAAAATGTTATGCACCAGCTCTATTTGAGTGTAAGCCTATTGAATAGCATTCTTCTTTCTGCCAACTTGGCAGCAAGTTCTTGTGCTAATAAAAGAGGTTACCCCAGATAGAGATCCCAGATGTGCCTGAACTACTTTTATTAGGACTATGGAGGGACTCAGTGTTTCCTTCTGACTGTTTTAAAAAAGGTGTGGGCTCGCCTTCATAATTGCCCCAAGAATTGCATCACTCGAATTTTTTTCCTCAAATTGAAGAAAATTTTAGCTGTGTTAGCACAGAAATACTGATGTTCAAAACAATGAATGCCTTTTGCCACAATGCAAATGTTGACTTGACCTTGGTGAATTCTGTGAGAGAGGGGAAAATTGCTGCTTAACCTTGAGTTAAAAATGCCTTGATTCGTTATGTCATTTAAATGAGATCCAGTATCGTGATCAGAATGAGTAACAATTGATGTTTCTCAGAACAGCAGTGTACCTGTGGCAAGTGGTGTACTTGACTATAATATGAATTATTCCTTGAAACCAGAAATAAAACCAGTATAGTGATTGCCTGATGTAAGGCTGTTTTAGACTGGAATTGCCAACAGCAATATTCTTTTTATTTTTTAGTGCTATTTGGTAATCAGCAGTTTAAAAAGAAGTTATGTTGCTAAAAATTAATCTAATTATCCCCATTCTATTTACTTGAATGTGCCAGCTGCAGTTTTTTAACTGAAAGAAATAGGATCCTCTATCTGAGATACTTAGTAAAATAATATAGTTTGTTAAATCACTGTTGCTATCCATAAATCATAACAATAAGAAGTTTACAATCTTAAATCATAATCTTGATTTTCCTTTCAAGGCCACAAGCTTCATGTTGAAATTTTTATTGTTGTCAAAATTTGAATAGAGAAAATAAGGTTTCAATTAGAATAATTCATTGCTTGCTTTTATTGTTCATCTTGTTGTTGAGTTATGAAAAATGAATGGTTCTCTAATATCTGCTCATGTCTCTGTTTGATTTTTGTTGTAATTGTGTCAGATATAAAAATGAGCAACACACGATAGTATTACATTCCAGATTTTCAAAAGCAGGGTTTGACTCAAACACTCACATTAGTTTCAGTGGGCTTTGGATCAGGCACAGGGTTAACAGCTTATTTTTCAAACAACTAGAAAGAGGTGTAAATGTCAAAGGTGATAGCTATACTGTGAGTTCCATAAACTACAAAAAAAGTTACTACTAAAGCTCTACTTTTCCTTGGTTTAACAGCTTCTATGAAAACAGTGTTAATAAGTATATCAGGAACAGTATATAATAATGAATCAGAGACATAAAAAAACCTTTTAAAACTCCTTTTATATAATAATTGGAAAGTTAAAAGTGACTTAAAATCCCTGACTTCTCATGCTGTGATGTAAATTGTATTTTTTTTAGGTTCCAAATTCAAAGAGGGAAAACTGATCCAACCAGTTACAAGAGCCTGGGGGACTGTTTTAGGACTATTTTCCAACGAGAAGGGTAAGAGTATATGTTTTTAAAATTGTCAATTTTATGCAAGCTTTCTTAATCACCCATTTTCCAGACATTAGATCCTCTTTATATTCCACTCTTCGTTTTGCAATTGCAAGAATTTGGCAAACATATTCTTACATAACGAGCACAACTTGAAAAGACTTGATTAGTCTAAATTAGACTCACAATGCCATTTTTGGTTATTATAATATGTCAAAGAATGCACAGCTGCAGCGAGACACTGGTGACAGCCCTGCTTCAGCACTGGAGCAGGATGGCTGCATCAGTGTATTCCTGTATCTTCACTTGTGTCTCATCCTGGTTTAGTAAGCAGCTCGGGCTGAGCGTGTCACTTGTTTACAAGCTCTGATGAAATGGCATTCCCAGTTACCTGTGGGACACAATGTTTGCAGGACCTGTGTAAGCAAAATTCCACAGCTTTTCAGTTTGACAGAATATGGCAAAAACAGGTATGTTCATCAGTTACTTGAATCATACAGGCATCATAAGGTACTGCTGCTCTAAGCCTGAGCTCTTCTAAGGGACTTGGGTTCTGATCCAGAAAGGCATTTAAATATAGGCTTAATTTTATGAGCAGTCCAGTTAAAGCCAGTGAATGTAATGGGATCTATCATATGCTTAAAGTTAAGCCTGTTATCCACAGGAGCTCTTTGGAAGCTAGCCTTTAATCAAGGTAACTCTAATTAGTAAAACCCAGCTTTGAGTCGCTGGCAGGCTTTCCATAGACTTTTTTAATACCGTAGCAACCCTTTTTTTTTTTTTTTTTATCTGTATATCACAGCAACAATTTGGTTGGAAAAGACCTCTGGATCATGAGTCCAACCTAAATATTCATCAAAATGGAACAGCTCCTGTATGTAGTGGCACAGATGCTGGGTATGGAGGCAGCATAGGTGCAGTGAGACATTGACTTCTTGTATCCACAAGCTGCACTGGAAAAACAGAGGTGAGATGAGCAGTAAAATTAATAACTAGACTAGTTTTGTTTCTTGCAGTGAGATTTAGCTAAGCTCAACTACCTAAGCACATCCATATAGGGCCGGATGGTTTGAAATGAGAAAGTAGGGACATAAAAAGAAGTTTCATTAGGATGTTGGAAGAGGAAGTTGTCACAGATGCCCTTATTAGTTGCAAATTCATTTTTGTTGAGAGGTTAATGTTGTGTTTTTTCACAACAAAAGACTCTAAAAAGTTAAAAGCTGAAAAGGTTCCACACAAATGGCAATCTGTAGCTTCTGAGGTTTTCTAGGCTGAGTTAATTTAACTTGTATTGCTTCTCGAAAGAAAACTACTGAGGTATTAATATTTATGATAATGTAGAACTATTTTTAAATAGAAAACTAGTTTCAATATTTAAGTCAGTGAGTATGAAAACAGTGTTTATCTCATCCCAATTCACTAGTATTTTTCATATCTGGAGAAAGACTCTAAATCAAGAGACACTTCCCATGATAATTCACTATTTTTTTCATTCATTGTTTTTTTCCTATGGAGCTCTTGTGCCCTGATACTGGAAATAAACTAGAATATATTTAATGTTTGTAACAAGTCATGAATCTGTGAGAAGGAAAAAGAAGATGATTACATGAAAATATTATATATTTAAATCACAGTTTAGCAATGGATTGCATCAAATTTCAATGGGGCAAGAGCTAATACAGAGTTTTACTTGTCTGTTTCAAAAGCAGTCAATACTCAATTCAAGCAGTGAATACAAGCAGTCAAAAAGCAAATGTCATGAGCACCTGTTTTTCTCCAGGAAGTTAGAGGCAGAAATTCACATTGAAAGACATCAGTAGTAAGCACTAGGAAAAAAGAATGAGATCAAAAAATCTTAGATGAATTATAATGTTAAATTTCAGATAAAAATAAGAAAAGAAATCAGGTAACCCTGAAAAACCTGTATGACTCCATGAGTCCTTCATTCCTGTCTTCACAGGTTGTCTGGTTTTCTGGAGCATAGTGATTACGACAGCTGTGTAGGAAGTGATGGTGGAATGTGAATTATTTTAGTTTGTGGAAACCTTTAATCCTGATGACCCATTCCTCATGTGGCCACAAAAATATGCAGAAGAGAGCACCAAGAAAGGGCTTCACATTTAGGTACTAAGCAAACAAAATCAGTTTATGAGGTGTTCAGACTCAGGTGTGTAAGTCTGTGAGTAGGGTATAAGAAACTCATTTATACTCCATGTGTATTTCATATTGGCAATAGGAAACACCCCCAATGGTGTGTGGCATTTTCTGAAAATATCTAAATATCTAAATCTATAAATAGTTTAGGCATAAACTAAAATGAAAAGAGCTAAACTAAATGAAAAAGGGTTTAGGCATTTTTCTTCAGCACTCTGAATTCCCTTTTGGCATCTGTGATTTTATGTTAAATTGACTAAAAAAACCCCTAACTAAATAAAGAAACACAGTGGGAAAAGAAGTGTTACTAATGGCCTGTCCCTCAAAATGTTTACATTTGGGAATATTGCTTATGCTGATTTGTACTTATATTTTTCAGTAGTAGCAACTAAGGTAAGCCAAAATGTCAAAGCCCAGTTCAGGTGAGATGCTTCATTGTGCCTTAATTTTCTGACCTTGTTATATTGAGGTTAAGGATGCAGAGTCAGCCTAGGAATTATTTATTTTTATGAACACATATGCAAATTATTCATTTGCTGCAGTGGCTCTTACTGAAAATCAACCAGTACTATGTTGCTGCAGTATCACTGGAGCAATCTGGTGATTTCATGGAAAGCTTCATCACAAATAACTGCCAGAATTCTTTAACCATCCCTCGGATTTTGTCCTCATTACAATGGAAAGAAGAGAGGAAATAATTGTCTAATCACTAACAGAACACCGTCCATTTCAAAGAACCAGAAAACTCCTTCATCTTTACAAAACACTAAAAATCTTTAAACAAAACAAAACAAACAAACAACAAACAAACAAAAGTAAAACAAACAAACCCCAAAACAAAAAACTAAACAAACAAAAATCAACAGGAATTTCTACAAAAACTTCCTTCCCCCAAACTTTGAGTATCTCTTTAACTGGAAATACATTTTCTTCATGGGGAATTAAATTCTTCAAAGAAGGATACATCCCTTAAATTCTTTTCTTGTCTTACAAGAAAATGGGAGCCACAAAACATAAAATTTAATTGAGACTCACTAAACGAAGGCTCAGTTGAGCAGACTATTAAAGGTCACATAACTTTCTTTTAAAGGGAGGCAGAACTATTAACTTCAGGGATTTTGTGAACTTGTTTTGGGAGCATCCAGTCACTACTAATTGCACAGGAGCTGCAGTGGTGGGAATCCTCTCAGGTGATGAGCAGCCTCTGCTCAGCTGGATTTGCTAGGAGCTGTGCAGTAAAGGTTCTCTGGTTTCACTTGTGAGATGATGCATGAATTGACAGATCTTTGACAGTGAGGTAAACCCACCAGGAGCATGTCTGTTTATTGAGGAGTGACAGCTTTATAGCCAACATAAAAATAATCTGATGCTTATTGGGAAAAATGTTTGGATACAGGATTAACTCAAAGCATTAATAGAGAAAACTTTTCATTCTCTGTAGATCCTACAAATAATATGTTAGATTGTGTTAAATGACTGATCATTATACCATCATGATCTTTACTGCATTTTTACTCACTTGCTTTTTTTTAGATAGTGACTTAAGTTGGAATTTGAAATGTAAGAATAAACCAATGTTCTAGCTGAATGTATATGTTGTATCTATATTAAAGACACATGGTGTTGTGTCTCATATTAAGAATGGAAAATTATGCCCATCTGCATTGTCTTAATCTGCAGTTACAGCATTAAAATAATGGATGCTTTTATTTCAAGTCTGTAAACAACTTTGTTCTTATAAACTTGGATTTTCATGGGCTCATAATTTTAACAGTAAATGTCCTGGGTTATAGTTGGGTTTTTTGGGGGCACTCAGTCAAGAAACCTGTTACTTTCTCATTTGTTAACTTGCCTGGAATAGGAAGGGTAGTAGTGTTCTGTATTCCAGTTTCATAATCCAACACTTCAATAAGTTACAGTTTAAAGTGCTTGTTAGCCTTTCTTAGAGCTAGATGGTCCTGGGAAAGTGCAAAACACAATTGTCATTAATTTGAGACTTCACTGCTTCTGCTGAGTTATTTGATTATTTACGTTTAATTTGCTTTGGGAAGGAGCAATTACCTCCACATTTACACAGTCCAATAGCTTTATAATTATTCCTGTCTTGTTCTCAGCACCACCTTACCTCTCTTGTACCTATAATTGTCTGTATGACCACACACACCTCTTTTTTAATAAGCAGCACCCTGAGTCATACGTTAATGGGGTTATAAAGCTGCACAAAACTTGTCAGCTCTGGGTGGAGTATGTGGGAGAACAGCCAAGACTAAGCAGGAGCTGGATGAGTGCAGAGTCATCAGCAAACATGCAGAAGCTGGAGGGCTCCTGCTTGGTGTGATATCAGCGATGATGCAGCAATTAAGGAATTTGCTAGCACTCTCCTTTGTCCTGCCTTGCATGTCATGGTAACAAGTGTTGGAGAGTCTGCAGCAGTGCTTTGAGGCCTGGCTTTCCCACCTGGCTTCAGAGGACACTCTGCTGCTGCTAGATGCCAGCAGGTCAGGGAAGGAGAGTGGCAGAGCTGGCAGCCATGCAGGCAAGCACCAGTCTATGGCACTCACCAACATCATCACTGACCATCCCTGCTCCCAAATAAGGGTTGCACAGGATACAAATACTGAAATTCCCAGCCAGGTAGGCATGGCATTGTCAGTCATGCCAAAAATCCCTTTTCCCAGTGTTCATTTATAAAGGAGAGATTAATTTCAGCTTACTAGAGGCATAAATTCTTGTGGTATCCAAAGACCAGACTTAAGGCTCTGCTTTCAGTGCTCTGAGGAAAGCAGAAGTTGTAGATTAAGATGTTATTTCCCACACACACAGAGCTATCTGCCCCATTCCTTAGTTTCTCATTGGCACTTCAGACCAGGAGGAGCAGAAATGAACTTGGACCCATGACTGCTTGCTATATTCAAGAATCTTATTTGTTAGTAGAGACTCACCTACACTGACAGTTTCAGAAACTGTGATCTTGCAAACTGAAGCACAGGTACCTTCTCTGCCTCCACTTCAGCTACAGTAACTTCCATCTGAGCACTGAGGAAAGTCTGCTAGCATTTGTACTACAAGAGAAGAAAAATCTATATATAGATCCATCTCTCTTCTAGTCCTACTGGCCTGTCTGACGCTTACAGACTCATAATACTTGTAGCAGCCTTGCTAAAGTGGGCCTGAAGATAGTAAAAAAAAAAAAGCACTACAGCACCAAAATGTCTATCTGTATATTTCCTGATGCATCCACATAGTTAATAGTATGTTGCTAATTTTTATTTTCATCTGTCATGTTGCAGAATTATTCTGTGGATTACATTATCCTACACTGGCATCTTCTTGCCATACTATTGTGTTTATTGCAGACTTCACTAAAAACCTGTAATTTAGAGTATCAGACATAATTACCACATTCCTTTGTGAAATAATATAATCCAAAATGTAAAGTGACAATTGAGTTTTACAAAAAATTGTTGAATTGAGAATTTTAATTAAAGCTATAAAGCACAATGTAGTGGCTTAAACTGGGACCGTGTGTTAAATCTGCTGGCTTTCATGAATAAAATTAATGTCTTAGGGCTGAATCTTTAAACCCTTGTTCTTGCTTTGCACATCTTTAAAGAAGAAAGGCTCAGTTTTAGAAAAGCTAGTATTTGTAAATTTTCAGGGAGCGTAAGCTTGCAAAGTTTAGGTACAGACATAGCAAATTCTCATAGTACATAACTAATTTTATCAACTGTTTAATCTGTACATTTATTTTTGAGCACAACACTCCTCAGCAGGTGCCCTCATGCCTGTGCAGTTTGGAAGAAAGGATCCACATGGGCCTGTGGGAAGTTGGTCTCACATGTCTGCAGTGAAAAGAAAAACAATACCTTAGCATAGACTAGGTGTCCCACAATCAAAGAATTTCAGAATTTCTTCTGGCTAATTATAAGAGTTGCTTCTTCATAGTCCACAATATATATATGCAGAGTGATAGATCTTCTTTCCCTAAACCTGTTCTTATGCCAATTACTCTCACTTTACCCCTTGGTCTGCATGGACCTTTGTGCAATATCTGGTCTTACTGTTTTCAGTTTCATTTCCTTGTCTCTGTTTTATCTGGACTTGTGTCTTAAAACCAGATATTTTATTCTTACTCTGAATGGGTGCTGAGACATAAAATTTAAATTATGGTATAGCCTTGAATATAGTAATCATAAAGACTACTTTCAAGATTAAAGGGATGCATAAAATTTGACTGACAGAATTTCCATGATCATTTACTTTAGCATATTGACTTATACTCAAAAGGTTTTAGATCAAATATGGCCACAAAGAAGACATCTTTTGTGTATTTATGTGAAGGTGATGTGCATTAGGCTTTCTTTTGTATATAGCCAGTTCTTAATCCAGTGCCAACAATTCTAAGTGGCTGGATGCTTTTGCAACACTAGTGAGTCACAAAATAAAGATGATACTTATTCTTTTAACCAATGGGTCTCAAAACACTTCACAGAAGAAGGAAGTACCATTATCTCAAATGTACAGATGGGGATATTGATTTGTGAAGTGAGTCAAGTAGAGTCAAGTAGATCTGGATTGGAACATGCCCACAGGTGGTTCTCACAGAGCAGCCTGATAACATGTTGTGTATTTGGCCCCTTGTAGCACCTTAATGTCAAAGCTCTGAGGAACACGTGTTGGACACAAAATTGCATTATTTGATAAAGGTTCAGTATCAATAATTGAGTAGTTTTCTGGAGAGTTCATCAGCAGCTCATTTTATGAGGTAGCTGTCTGAGAGCAGCCGTGAATGTAGCGGCAGGTTCAGGCCTGAAGCTGGATCTCCCGAGTGCAGGGCGAGCTCCCTGCCCCACAGCCTGCACTGTCTCCAGAGTCAGCCGTGTTTACCGATATTACTGTCATGAGGTTTTCATCATCCCATTCAGGCAAGAATTCTCTGCTCCTGACTGGAGGTTCCCTACCCCCATCTTCATATGTTAACACTTGAAAACATTGAAAAAAATGGCTTTGGAATGTGAAAAAACTTTATGTGTGTAGCTGTCTGAAATACAGTGAAGTTACGTTGGTGTAACTAAGGGCAGCATTTGACTAACCACATTTTTATTACTGACGGACACACATTTTACTTGCAAAATTTAATCTGGTATATATGGCAACGCAGTAAACAAGAACACTCTTTTAAAGAGAATCATTTCTGAGAATCATGTGCTTTAAAGATGAAACACATGCTTATTTATTTCCCATAGGAACAAACACAATAAAATCATGGAAATCTTAAAAGCATCTTAGAAGTAAACAGGCCAGACATTAACTGGCATTAGTTGTTTTTATTTGCTAAGGCCACTGGAGGTACACTCACATTGGGTGTAGGATCTTCATTTTGTAAAGGTTCAAGTTGTTGTATTTTTTTTTCAACTATTTTCATTATCGTATAGTTTTAACCTTAAAGATATGATTTCTCACATGTCTTGTTTTCTAATACTATAATATAAATAGAACTCATGATAACATTAGTATTTATAGCAGTAGCTCCCTGGAATCATATGACTGCATCATAAGATGCTCATGTTAAAGAAGTAAAAAGATACCTACAAGAATTATTTCAGTCTCTTTTAATCTATCTACTCAGAAGGTCAATGGAATTAAATTGTTTAATCCTTATTATCTTAACATTCAAGGACATTTGTCATTTTGCCACATTAGGTTCTTGATGGTTTCAAACATCATGTTTAAATAGATCAGTGGGATAATTGTGCTTATAATAAACCTTCTATTAGATCTAGTATGTAGAAAACACCATACTGTGCTTTATCATCAAATTCACTGAATGTGTTTAAGTTCTCTGAAAGTGAAGAATTTGTCTGCCAAATTGGGTAGCCCAGGAAAATGGCCATGAATTTCTCCTGCTTCAGCAGCTGGCTCAGTGTGAAGGACTGCCGTGTTTCAAGGGGTGAGCTGCTGTGCCATTCCCTGGTGCTCCAAGCAGGGGTTTAGTGCTCCTGGCACCCTGATGGAGACATTTCTGCCTGGCACTGCTCCCCTCACTTCCGGCAGGGTCACGGTGCTGCTCTGAGCCCTGAAAGCTGCGTGCCTGGGCGCTGCTGAGCTGGGAGCCACCTAGAGCTGGAAAACTGGCAAGAGCTCATACAGACTGTGCCCTACGCGTTGTCCCCCTCCACGGCTTCCTTGGCTCCCCCAGGGCTGTATGAACATTTCAGCCAGCAGAATTCTTCAGGCCAGGAACCAAGGAACCAAGTCCTCTCAGAGTTTAGTTACAGCCGGGGCTGCACATCCCCTGAACAAAGATTTCAGGAATTACTGTTAAACGGCAAATTAAGCTTAAGCCATACTTTTGGATCATGCTGCTTTTTGGGGATGTGTCCCTAAAAATCTTGCTTGTTCTGAAATGATATCTCTTTAGTGCCATTAAGTCTCCAGAACTGAAACCTGTATTTAAAACATGAGAAACTGATTCAAAGCAGGATGGAGAGATGGGAGGGGCTGTGTCTCAAATCTGAGCTGAGTCAAGGCTGTCATGCCCAGTTACAGGCAGATAAAAAATCTGAAATCTATCTGCAAACTCTTTCTTACCAAAGGAAAAAGCTCTGAAATTTGATGATTGTCAGTAGTCAACTCCAAGAATTAGCTGTTTATCAGTTATGTAAATCTAGGCATTGCATTTAACATTTCATTAACACGGTAGAGGAGGCATCATGAGGTGCAAAATTAATTGCAGGTATGTGATGTGTTTCTTTAAAAGTCAAGTAGTTATTTACTTCTCTGTAATTTGGGCTTCTGTTAGCTATTATTTGATAACGTCTCCTTTAAAATAAAAATTCCACAGTATGAAGGGGAAAAAAAAGTGACCAGAGAACAGATAAATCATTTTTATGTCCTTAGAACAGCTGACTTCACACTTTTATTACATTGTTTGAAATAGCATCTTTTCATCTGGAAGGAATCAGTTTAAAATGTGATTGTCAACACAACAAAACCAGCTTTCTGTTTAAAATGGCTGCTTGTGAAGCTTAGAACTACACTTTTGCCAGGATTTTCTTTACAGATTTTAGTTACTAGAACCAAGAGATTTTAGATGGGATGTTCACAGGAAATACCTGGCAGACAGCATAAAATGCAAAGTAAAGCATTTTTATTTTAGTTGTAGAAAGCATGCCTGTAAAAATGAGCAACAGTGTTTTAGGTCAAAAGCTTTGTTTTTCAAATAAAAGTTTCTAAGCTGTAGTTTGAAGTGGGTGAGAGAAAAAGTTCTCATTAATTTTCTTTGTGTCCTGACCTAAGTAACCAAACCATGTACACTTAGCATATTTCTTAGACTATATCTCATACTTATTTCTAATGGCACTATTATATCTCTTGTCTAATCTGAGTGTCTTTACTTCATTTAAATTCATTTCTTTACTGGCTATGTCTGAAAACACAGCTTTGTCTCTTTTAAACCAATCTTTTTAATTACTATAGTCCACAATTTATTATTTGTATGTAACTTAGATTGATTTGACCAACTAAAATTTTTACATCTGTAAAAATACAGATTAAGACTCTATGCCAAATCAAGTACTTTATCCAGTGATAAAACATTTTCATTTCAGAAATAACTGAGCTCTTTACATTATATACATTTGCTCATTATTTTAACTGTAAATTACAAAGCTGCAGTAAGACTATGACAAACTATTGGATTAATTTTTTCAATAATCATGGTTTTCTTCTTTTCAGGGTAGATTAACTGCATATTACTTACAATAGTTTTAGCAACAATTTTGTATTATTAAAAGTGGAGGTCTCATCAGGTTTTTTTCCTAGTAAATTACTTTGTTTTCTTTTTTAATGTTGGAAGTTAAAATTCATTATATGAGAAACTTCTAAAACACATCTTTGTTAGGAAGGCACTCTTTTTGCTGTTGAGCCATAGAGCTGCCATGGCAGCAGTAACTGCTGGGTAAGCTGATCATTCATCCCTGACACCACCACCAGCCCTCTTTTCTTTGCAATGTTCTTCACCCAAACTGAAGTCTTCCTGTATATCATGCTTCACATTCTGAAAGAAATTTAGTAATCCAGATGTTGAGATTATCCATGCTTAAACATAAATATTCCTCCAAAACAGTGTGCCAAATCAAAATATAAAGGCAATGTAAATAACTACGAATATTTGACAGCTACATAGATTTTCCATGGAATGCATCTTAAATAAAACAAGAAAAATGGAATTAGCATGTAGTATGGAAATATTTTAGAAGAGTATTTTTCTCTATAATGCTAACTCATAGTTCAGGGCACATTGCACTCCATATGACTCAGAGAATCGAACTGTGAAAAATAAATAGTTTATTTTGCTTGTTATGTTATTGGCCCTGTCAAAGAAAATAAAATTCTAATTATATATGAGGTTGGGGTTTTTTTAGTTTTCATGTTCTTTGCTTATGCAACTTACGGCATGCTGTGGTTTTTTACCCTGTAAATATCAATACTAGCTTTAATGCAATAAAAATAGTTTTATTTCATTCCAAAACTGTCTACATCGAGTGTAGTGTGTGTCTAACACGCTGCATCTCCTTGCAGGAATGCACGCACACAAGCCCAGATAAACTGCACCATTGCATTCTGTCTATCCAGCTGGAGAGCTGCTTTCACTGCGAGCCAGCAGGCACTTCAGAGTCAATTTCTGAAGTTTTCAAGCAGCATATGAGGCAGTAATTCTGACTGAAGCATTGGCTCCAGTTATGAATACAAGATCAATTCTGATGGATTTTTTTTATATAGCTTGCCTTCAGTGTTTGTCTATTTTTGTGTATTTTAGCTCTGCCTGAACTTGCATACACGCTGTTTTGTAGCTGACTATCATACACTAAGTGTCTCAAAAAACAGAATGATTTTTTAGGGTTTATTTCATTCTGAAAAATTGAACTTTTCCATAATAAATAAACACCTCTGAAGCATAGGAATTAGGTAGCCAAACCCAATACTTCTCTTCACTGTTCTCTGTAGAGTTAAACTCTGTGGCTGGGAAAAATGCTTCTACAATCCTGCTGCCTCCTAATCTAGATAGGGGCTCAGACCACTTACCATTAAAACATTTATTAATTAAACTATTTTTTTGTAATTTTAATCCCACACAAACTAACTTTATATCCTGACTTAAGAAATTAATTTTGATAAATGTACCTTCTTTAATTTGTAAAACCCTTCTTGCAATAAATGGTATATTCAATTTATGTCTTAATTCAACTATTTTTCTGTATAAAATACTTCATCAAAAATGTCTTCAGTATTTTAAGAGCTGATTTTCTGCACTACATTTATTGGAAATATCATCTATCTTCAATCTGATTTACCATTTAGTATATAGATAGTATTTATTCTTTTGATTGCTACTGTGATTTAGACGACTAAATCTGGCCTAATTTTTGTGGATAAAAGTGAATTACTAGCTAGTTAGCATTTCAGCTTTTGTTTTAAAATATTCTCACATATATGTCTCCGTGTCTGAAAATGCCAAATTGTATACTTGCATAATATTTGGATTTTCTTATACCTATTGGGTTACACCATATTAAAATACTTCATCTCATTTTTTTCATACCTCCTTAATAAATGGGTAATTTAATTTAAGCATCAAATTCACCTAGGTTTTCTTTAAGAAGTATGTAAGAGGGCAAGCCAAAACTTTCAGTTGCATTTTAAGAACTCCTGTGCAAATTAAATACAGGAAATTAAAAGGAAAAATAAAATATCTCTGACCACTTATGTTGATAGTTGCAAGTAATTAATAACTTTCAAAGCTGTAATGTAAAAACAAGAAAAATGAGTGTATTTTTGTACAAATAGCAATTTTCTTCTACTTTCTTCAAAATTTTATAATTATAATTGTATCTAGTGTTACATAAAGAAAAAGGGTAAATGTAAATTTAATAGGTTCCTGAAAACAATTGTATTGGTTTGAAAGGTGAAAACTTGGCTAGTGAGCAGTTTAATATAGGGAAAGTTGCAAAATGCTAGGAATCAGTGGCAGGAAAGTTTTCTCAGCATCCTGTTTGGGAAAATGCAGTTTTTAAAGTAGATCTTTCTAAGCCACTGTGAGGGAATGCTTGGAATTTTGTGTTTCTACCGAAAAGGATTGGTTTTCCCTTGATTGTCATCAGTTTGCTAGGTTGTGCTGCTATTTAAGCTATTAAAGACTGGTGTGCTGCTTGGTCTCAGGTGATCCATAAAAAGGAATGAAGCCTTGGGAAGGTAAACCACCACCAGACTGGCTCGGTGTATCAGCCTTCCATGACGGAAGCTCTTTGTTGAGAATTGTTGGCAATTCCAGCAGTTTCCAACCGAAGATAAGAGCCAGCGTTCTCAGATAATGCCCTCGATCACACACCTGATGACAGACTCCTGCATGCAAGTTTTTTCAGGTGCTATGTTTGCTCAGTAATCCTTCAGTGCCAATCTTTTCTAAATGGTGAGCAGGTCCCGTCAGTAATGGACATCAGCCATTAGGCTCGTAATATTTGTCCTAGATCAGGTTACAGCCTTGTTACTGCACTGTGATGAATGGATGCTGTTATGCTCTAAGAAAATAAGTGCTATAAATTTAGCAGTCAGTACTAAGTGAGGTGGTACTTTAGGGGCCTGATTCGCATCCCTTCTGAAGTCAGTGGAAACTATTCTGTTGGCTAAGGCCTTTATAGCAATTTTTTTTCCCTTTTAAGGAACACAACCCAGGGCTGCCATTAAGATACGGTTCTTCCTTCCTTCCTATATGCAAGTTTACACCTAGACAGTAATTTTATGGGAGCTCTTACTTTACCTGTGATTAACGCTGATTTTCTATGCAAATATTTGGATTAAATGTGGAGGCATAAAGAGAATTTACCACAGGACTTGAAAGATCACTCATGAGCTTATCAGAAATGAGATCGAAGGGCTCAAAACGTCATACAGTATTTCTTAAAGATTTTATTTCACAATCATCCCAGTAATTCCTACGCCATGTTTTGAACCTTGTGCTCTGATTTATAGCTTTCTTTGCTTGTTGGCATTATACTGGAAGCTCCCCTGAATGAAGATGAAGTTTAAAAATTATTAAGGACAATAGAATCTGTCAGGCCAAAGTCTGAATTGTATTTCATGCTTTTTGCAAATGTTTAGGAAAGTTCATATAGTACCCAAACAATTTCTAATTCATTAAAATAATTTCTGGTGACATCAAGGTGATGAATTTTCTTTTTATATTCCAGGGTATAGAAATATAGGTATACATATGGAAAATAAGGCACGGTTTTAAGGTGTAAGCCATACAAGCATTACACTTTGTTACCAGCCTTGTGTGGACAACAATTTAAGCTGTGTAGGGACTACTAAAATACTCACATCCATGAAATTTCTGCATAACTTTTTAGTTACTGGCTAGAATGTTTGCTATAGCAACTCCAATTTCAAATGACCTAACAGATATCCTGCTCCTGGGAGAGGAACTATCATTTTGCTATAAGATATATGGCAGTATGTTAAATGCTTAAATGTTTATGCTTATTTTTACCTTAAAATTGATCCCCTCAAGTTCAACCTGTAATTGCTATACAGACTTCATTCTCATACTCTAGCTAGTGGCAGTATTACACAAAGATTTATTCTTTCCCATTGCTTTGTAAATGTTAGCGCCCTCCTTTGTGCTTCCTCCTTCCTTCAGTGAGATGACCTAAATCAGATATAAAAAGGAAAATGGGAATATATATATCAAAAAATATAGAAAGAGAAGGGTCAATAGTAGAAATACACTAAAACTTGTACAGCTTGGTGCGTTAATGCTGAGAGACTTCCTAAACGAAATGCATTCTTAGGGAGTATTTGATAGAGAAGGGGTCTGGGGAACTGTGGAATTAAGAAGAGCAAGAAGAGAAGGAAAGAATTCTCTACCAAAAGATTACACAAATATATCCTTGTTGCTGTATGTAAGCAATAGTATTTGGTTTTCAATTTCAAGAGAGCGGATTTGAATGCAAACTAAATTGTGCAGATCCTGGTTCTTATTGCTTAGACTATACAAATGCTCAAACACTCCACTTAAGAAAAACAAACTAAAAAAAAAAATCCAGGATTTTTGAGCAGTATAATCTGCTGCTGCTTGCCTGCTCCTCTGAACCTTCTTTGATTCCTTTTGTACCAGGTAAGTAACTTAATTCAAAATGAAGCTCACATTGCCCTCCTGAGCAGAGCATGTAAATTTGCTTCTGTCCGGCTGGGTGATCATTATATATAGTCTACAGTGCCTTGGGCTCTATATAAACATTTCACCTTTTGCACATTCATTAGTGACCTGCAAATGTACAGATTGTTTACAAAGTTTTTCTGCACTACCTCTCTGAAGTTTTTCTGGCATATTACCTAAGCCTGTGTTTAAGATAATATATTAAATTACACACTTCTTAATTTTACAGTTGCCCTAAGTTTTAAGATGTTCAGCAAGAGAAGCAGAATTTAGACACCTGTAATTCTGTCATGTAAATCATATGTGTGGATTGTGGCAACAGATGTCTAATGGGCATTTCTACAAGTCTACATGGAAATTGTATAAAATTTGAATTCAGAGAAGACTGTAGAAAGTACCTGTAATATATAATAACTATCTTTATTCTATTTTTATTAATTTTTTTAATTGCAGTTCTTTTCATTTGTGAAATCTAGATAGAGTTTTCATTGTCAAAGAAAATGTTCCAGATAGCAATGGTGAAATGTGAGGATGCCTGATAGCATTCCAGCTAGCCTTGGATGTCTACATTTCCTACCTTAACTGATGCATGACCAAAGCTTCTGCTTCTGTGATTCATATGAGACCACTTTATAAACACCTGTGAATAGAAATTCTCTCACAGGAAGAAGTTAATTAAAAAGTGCTTATATATGTGTAACTATAACAGAAACATCCAAATGACACTGCTTGCCCATCACTGAAAAACAGCTGAACTAAGAATTCTGTTAGCCCTCAGGGTTTGCTACTGACTTCATATGTTTTCTTGACAGTATTTCATCAGAAAAGAAACTAAACTAAGCACCTATTTGTGTTTAGCAGAACTCTCTATAACCCTCAGAAGTGTGGGACAAAATCTGCTTTGTCCTTAGAGCCAGACACAAAGCTCGCTTAGCAGCCTAGAGAGAGAATCATCCTACCCAGAGGACACTTAAACAATGAAGCTGGCCGGAGTGCTGCAGGGAGGAAGATGTGGTCAGAGCACCCCCATGTGTGTCCTCACATCTCCACAAAGTCCTGCCAGGACAGACCCTGGGACGAAGGGCAACATGTTGCAACTTAGAGTGTGGGCAAGGCACCATGACTGGGAAACTGAAAGAGCAGCTACTGTAAAGCCATGAGATTAATTGCTTATGAATAAAGCTGATTATAAAACCAGTCCTGAACAAATGTGTTTCACTTAAACCAGAACATCTGTACCAATAATTCTACTGCTCTAAAATCCAATGCTACTGTTTTTCTAAATTGTGATTATTCTTTCAGTTGAGAAAAACAGAATTAACACAAATTAAACCGCCCTTTTTGGACCATACCAGAAAACTTGGATTCGATACTGATGAGACCAAAAAAAGCCATGTCTGGATAATGACATCATCACCTAAGCCTAAAGCTCTTATTGTAAGAAGGGTCATGCAGTTGTCAGGTGGAGACAACTGGTAGGCTCCATCAATCAACTTGTAAGCATTTCCAGATCATGCCTAAAACACACCCATATGGTTGGGCTCCTCATAAAGCAAGGTTGCATCTGCTACCTTGTTTTTTAGAAACAACAGCCTCTGAAATATATTTTCCTTTATACAATGGCCTAAAGGGCTTGACCAGGAACTCGAGATTTTTACTGCTTCTGAACAGAGAGGAATCCAGACCAGGCGGTCCCACTTGCTGGAGTACGGTTTAACTCCCATTTTAAAGCCAATAAGTGGGATATTAAAGCTTCTGTAGATTCAGTCAAGTGGCTGCTCTGCACATTCTTTGCAGCACCATCTCTGCTCACAAAACCCAGTTCTCCCCTGCTCAGGGGAATTGAGCCTGTGGAGTTTCATCAACCTGTTCTCACCCAGCATAGCAACACATCAGGTGCCTGGGGTTGCACAGCATCCTGAATGAGACTTAGTCCTCTCTTCTCTCTGCCACCAGCCTCCCTGGGAGGCAGCCTGGTCTAAACGCCCCAACTTGCTTATACTTATATTTGTGTTTCATTATTGGAAAAAGGACTTCAGACATGTCCAGTAAGAGCATGATCATGAGAGGCTAGAGTGCTCACTGTAAAAGTATTCTATTTATGGGGGGAAAAAATAATACAAAAAACATTAAACATTTCTTTCATTGTTTATTTATGCTTTTTTTCACTGGAAGCTAATCACATATTTTTTCCAAAAATATTATGTTTGTTCTGAGTTTAATTTGTTTGGCTGTAGAGTTTCGTTAGGCATCTAGATTTTGAAACAGGTATTAGTACTAAGAATATGTATTGGCAGGGATGATAATATCAGTTACAGTGGGATAAATGAAATTTTGCCCTAAGACTATTGAAAGAAAATAGAGAGATTGCTGATTCCTGTGGAAAGGGGAGTTATGCACAAAAGTGAAATTCTGAGAGCTGTTAACAAATAAGGACTGAGAACCAGCTTCACTTAAAAGCCATTACATTATTTATAAAACTTATATTATTAACTAAAATAAAGCACGATTTTTATTCATAAGTAAATATATACTGTTTTGATAAATGCAGCTAATATTGTTCTTCCTGATCTTGTTCTGTAATACCATTATGTTGCCATGGTCACATTCCTCCCACTGAAGAAATGCCTATTTTATTGTGAAGAAATCAGCTATCATTGCTTATGGAATTATAAACTGCACATTCTTCTCATTACTCATTCTTAAGACAGGGTACTCTGAACAGACACCAAAAAGAATATAATAGATACAGCTTTTCATTCACATTCCTTCTAAAATCCAAACAAAAAATATTCTTTAAATATTCCTGTTAGTCTAGGAGTATATCACCGTAAATCTCAGAGACTTCAACTGGAATAGGAAGAGTCCTGAGGTCACACCTGAAACAGAATTTTAGGGAGTAACATATTACATTACAGAATGAGTCACGAGGCCAGCTGTGTTTATATATATTGTGCAATTAAAAGTTGGTGATCTTTCTCCTGATAACAATGGGGTATGCTGTACTCTGAATGCACGAGTCACATGGACAAAAATCCACTGTTTGGCCATTATCCAAAAATGACAATGACAAGTACATAAGCAAGTGGTGATTTGTCTTGCTCAGTCTGTGGAAGATTCTTTTTCTTTTTTTTGAGTTCTATTATTTACAAAGTAATACAAATGTTGGGCAATAATCAGGCATAGCGAGCTGACTGTAGTAATATAACATTGATGGACTGGAAACCAGATGGTCTGTCAGATAATGAAGTATTATCTGGCAAGGGATTGTTCCTGAAAGCCAACATCCTCACCTATTTAGCACTCTGGAATGTCGACATATCGGTTACCACATTCACGAGGTGGTATGTGTTGTGCTTTAGAAGCCATCCCTAGAAGAGACTTTTTGATTCAAAATTACTGCCTGATGAGAGGGTAGAGGTGCCATTATTGTAGCACAGCTGGAGGAATATAATGCACAGCAAGATGTGAACCATACATCCGAACTCAGGTTAAAGAGGAACACATAACAGACTACATCCTGATTTCTGTCTAACCAAAGCCATGGTTCATGGATTCTCTAAGCCAGCTCTGCCACCAGAAGAACTGGTGTGTGCTGTGTGCCCAGAGTTATGCATTCCTGCTTTTGTGCCACACTCTCCTTTGAGCCAGCACATGCCCTTCTGCTTCTGGTCAGGAGTCTTGGATGTTGGGGAAATCATTGGGTTAATATTAACCTGGCCACTTAAAAAGAAATGTGTTGGTAACTCAGAAAGGTTCACGGTGGCTAGGTCATCATGTCACACACAGAACTTTAGCCAGCAGAATGGACAGGCTGTTGTGGAGGCAGGACAGAGCAACTGGGAAAGGAAAATAGGGAAATAGGGTTATTTATTCTTTCACAGTAGTGGTGGTTTGTCTTAAACATGTGTGAAACCAGAATTCAGGAATAGCCAAAACTGTTTTAGGCAAATTTGGCAAATTTCAGTTGCTGTAGCTGCCACCTGGGAAGAAAGCTCAGAGAACACAAATGGCAAGGGCAGCTGGCTGGAGGGCTGGCGGGAGCAGTGTCCAGGGCTTGGACATTCCAAAATGTCTCACTGTGGCTGTGATTATAGCATAAAGTGGAGTGCAAAATGAAGAAAAATAACATTAGCTGGATAAATAGTTTATTTAAAGATGACAGAGAATTGCTACATCTTTTATCAGTAAGACTGCAGCTTACAACTTCGACTTTAATTCCCCATTCAGCCAGTGAAGCCATTTTCGCTACCTGCATAATTGCTAAATTGAAAACTGGTTGGCCATGTGATATTAGCTCTTTAATGTTTTCATGAGCCATTTTCTGTCATTACAACTAGGAAGTCCTTTTTCATGTAAGGAAGGAAAGTGGTGCATGTTACTTTTCAATGGAAAGAAAATAGTTACCACAATCTCTTGAGATATGCAATACATTTTAATTATCCTTTATAAGGACAAACATTCTCCCATCATTGTTAGCATTATTCATTTACAACACCTAGAAAATAATTTACCTAGATAACACAAATCAGATAAAAGGGCTTCACTTTCTATGATTTTAGAGCTATAATATTCAATATTGATTATATAAAAAATTTCTTGAAAAAGTCTGCCTCACCCATCAAACCAGTATACCAAATAGAGCTTCAAATGAACTAAATTGGATTTGTGGAATCATGGCCCAGTTATCTTTGCAGGTGACCTTTCTGGCAGTAGGGTGAATTTTCTGTCTGCCAGGCAGATCAAAGAATTCAGAATATCCCTGAAGTGAAACGAATACTTTCACACACTTTAAATATGCATACCAAAATACTATCAGTTAAAGTTTCTGTTTGTCTCAAATTTGGTTTGGGAATGCTTCAAAGCCATCATAATCTCTAGAATTTAATGTATAATTCATCCCAGACCTATCCCTTTAGAATCAGTATTGTGTTTTATTCCCTGCAAACACTTAATGAAGTTGGTAATTGTTTCAATAGACACAAAAGCTGATGGGGCAATTAATGAGAACAGATTATTGTTTTAGAATTACACCCAATTTCATGCTCACTGTGCAACTAAAGGCATTTTCATATGGCCAAATACAAAGTAAATCGAGGGGACATAAAAATTGAGATTATAATTACACTATCAACAATGCAGACAACATTCTCTTAGGTGAAAAAATTAATTGTTAAAGATAGTTACATAACATGAATTCATAGAACTGTACCATGATAAAAAGGTTCATGTGATCCTAAAGCTTACCCAACAAAAGCATAGTAAGGAAGTACAGAATTTTGCCTCTCTATATAACTTTGGTAACACAACTGATAAAATACTGAATTAAATCAACATGTTAAAGAAAATATTGAAGGAAATATGAAGAAGTCTGTGAGGTCCACAAAACTGTACTGGCAGGAAGAGAAATCTTGTGTCATAAAATTGAGGGGCTAAGTTTTTCTGGTTGTAAAGGAGAATATTGAAAAGTTACTTAATTGCTATGGATAGATATATTTTTCACCTGTAGAAAAGGTTTTCTGGCACCTAGAAGCTCATGGATTTTCAGCTTTGTTCAACACAGCCAGTACCTGGAATCTGATGTTAAGCAAGTGCAGGCTTCAAACACAGCTTTCTCTGAATGCAGAAAAACACTGCAACAGTCATCTGGAGGACTTCTGCTGGGGAGGGCCATTACGTAAGTTTTTACAAATATTATTTAATATAGTTTCTAGGTGAAAACTGGTGTGAGTAAATGATGTATCCTAAAGAGTCTCTCCTGAGTTTGCAATCTAGTCTCATAGCTCATCCCCTGTCGTGCATTAAGCTTTGAGAACAGGAAATCTTGCACTGCTCTGAACCTACCATAACACTTGGACATTTGCACTAGAGTAATGACTGTACTTACATCATGCTTCAGAGCTTCAGCAAGTCACTGTCAGGGATCAAGAGGGATTATTTTTTCTTAATGCACAATTGAGTAGAAGCCTGATAGAGAGGGTTTTTTTTCCTTTCTTTTAAGCATGATTGGATACAGATGAAGATGTGATAGCATGGATTAGTCTTTTGACATAAAAAGGAAATCCATTTGGGGAGAGGGGGGTTGGTTTATTGTTGGAGTCTTACCTATTTACAGTTTGGGGGGAAGGAAGGAATTTCTGCCTCGGTCTGGTAGGGTATATCAGAGGTTTCCTGTTCCAGGCATCGTCTCTGGCTCTTTCTGGCTCTTCTCTGCATTCCACCTAGACTATTGCTCACATTCCCTGTCTTCAAGACCAGTGTTGTGTTTAATCTGTATAAGAACAAATACAGCAAAGTGAAAGCTGGTTTTATCCCTATTGAGCATACCTTCAGTCACCCTGAAAAGAACCACAAACCAAAAAGGCTTCTTACACATCCATCAGACATATAACATTTTAGCTTCTTCTGCTCTTGTCCTGTCATCTCCCCACTCCTTCCTTCCTTCCTGCCTTCCTTCCTGCCTTCCTGCCTTCCTTCCTGCCTTCCTGCTTTCCTTCCTGCCTTCCTTCCTGCCTTCCTTCCTGCCTTCCTGCCTTCCTGCCTTCCTCTGTACTATAATTCTTAAGAATGTAGCATTTCGTTCAGGTTAGAAATTAGGCTGAGATGTAGATGATATTTTACTTTGCCAGTCCAAGCACATACAACACAAACTGCTCAATCACTCAACATGTAACAGAACAAACAGAGCTTACTCCTCTGGTGATTTAATCAGTGATGTGTTACACTACTGGAAAGAAACCTGGTGTTAGGGTTTTCTTTTTTGGTTGCTTGGTTGAGGTTTTTTGTTTTTTTGCAAGCAAAGTTTTGGATCAAGACCAGGCAATTGTAACATACTGATTTTATCCTAACCAGTTGGCACAAGTACTTCAGGATCTGGGGAGTAAGAAACTATTTCTTCCAGAACATTCATTCTCACAGGCCTTTCACTGTAAGAAGTAATATTTTTATTCTATCTTTTTAAAAAGAATAACTGAAACTTTGATTATACTATAATTAATGTTAAAAGATTTTTAACATGAAAGCTGATTGTGCACAAATGGCAAATGTATGATACTGCTCCACTTTTTTAATCTCTGTTTTTACCTAAAATATAAGAATTAATGCTATGCTGTCCCTGGTCCTTTGTTGCAAGACAAAGTTTTGTTAAACTTCTCTTCAACTCTTCAGGCCTAGTCTTTGTTTGCAGTTCTCAACATTTTTGGTGCCTAGGCCAGTTCACATTGCATCAGTTCACCCACTTCCAAGAAAACGTTTCCAAAGGCTATGTGTACTTCTGAAAACATGAAGATTGAAGCACCACTGTTTTCTTTAATATCTGATGAAAATAAAATGTTAGTGATTAGAATCTATGTGGTTTTACTTGATTTGGACATATCCCACAGAAGATTTAAAAAAAAAAAACAGCCAACTAAAAGATCATCCATTACCAGTGGGTAATTTCCTGGACACCAAAATGCAAAATGTCCAAGAAAATTTTGCAGCTCCTCACAATTCTCTGTGTGTGGAACTGTGCGCAGTAACAGATGTTTCCACTGCCACAGAATTCAGTAAAAACTGCCAGGGAATTTGGCCCAGATGTGCTATAGAATTACAGTGACCCTGGTAATAGTGAAACTTTAAGAAGCAAACACCAGATGTCCAGTAAAATGGTTAAAAATGAGATCCAAATCATTTTTTTTTACCACATCATGACAAACAAATACAGAGTGAATAAGCTGAAAATCTAAAGTACTACTTTATTATTTGTCATCTCTAAGATGATTCTATGTGCTTGGCTTGCTGTGATATAGTGCCACTTGAATATAATGTCTCATAGAAAAGCTGCATTCCCAGTGGCTTAAATAACTTTGAAAAATGAATTAATTAGACAGGGATATACATTAAACTTGATACAAGGTTGTATTTTTCTCCTTAGCTCCTTTCTCTACTCGTTTTGCTTGAAAAGTGATTGTGGCTGTGTGTGTGCTGTGCTGCTGCCTTAGGACAGCTTGCCTGCAGCCAGGATAAATGGAGTGCTGTCAGTGCCAGCTCGTGTAGTTCTGCTTTAGCTCAAATGGTAGCAGACTCGAGCTGCAGTACCAGGGCTCCCTGCACTGCCTCATTCCGTCTCTGTAGACATGGTAAATGTACTTCTCCTGCAAAGTACAACTATTCATTACTTTATGAGGCACAGCCTTGTGGTTTCTAAGGGGTCCATGTAGGGCAGACCCTGGAGACAATGGAAAGCATTGCACTTCTCTTGCCACTCTATTGATTATTTATGATATTTTTATATCCCCCAGTGTAAGTTTTCGACATTGATTATCAGAACATACTTAAGCCATTTTTAAGTGTCTCTAAACCAAAAAATAATTTCTGTTACAAACCCTGAAATTAAAATGTAGAATTCATGAAAGGCTGGTTGTGTTTGTTAGTAGTATAGATCTGCACAGGACAATAGACATATATCAGTATTCATAAGTTAGATTACTGTTTTTACTTAAAGCCTGAATACAGCACTACCCTGCTCTGTTCTGTCTCTGAAAAACAAATGGTAACAAGATTTTTAACTTGGAACTGGGATTATAGCATTCATAGATAAAAAAACCAGAAAAAATATAGGTGGAGAGCCACAGGTACAAAAAAGGTCTTGGGTGCTTAGAGAAAAAATTAGGGAATGTACAGTCTTTGAAAGAAAAGGGGTAATTACATGCTCCAAAGTCTCTCTTAAAACGTCTTTGCAAAAGATGTGGTATAAATGCTATTAAAATAAAGAGGGCTGCTCTGACTTCTCAAAGAGATGATTCACTGGAGAACTGTCCATAGCTCTGTTACTCCCTATGACACGAGAAAGGGCAAAAAATTGTTTACTAAAAAGTGTATTCTTCCCTGAAAGAAAAACTCATCATAATACATCCAGTGCATCATGACAGAATAGAAATTAAGATAAACTATAGCTTTCAGAAATACTAGTGCTTAGCAATTTAAGAGTTTTCCATTTTTTTATTTATGCAGTGTTTTAGATGATCTTTAGCCTCAGGTGATACCCTTGTCTGAATTTTTGTAACCCAAAAGGAGAACTCAAGGCTGTTCTGAGTTTTGCAGGGGTTTTCACTGTGTTGCCAGTTTTACATAGTTTCAGTACAAAATAATAGACTTGTAGCTTTACTTCAACTATAGACAAACATTTTATTAAAAGCTCAGTGACGCATATGGACTTTTTGAAATTTTTATCTTATAGCAAAACAGAACCCAAAAAAAGAACGTACTGTGTTGTGTATCAATGCTGATCAAGTTGGATGCTTTTTTTTTGGAGCATTGCCTATGGATGCCCGGCACTCCAAACCACTCTACCATGTGTTCCTTCAAGACCTCCTGCAATTACAGCCCAAAATCATTGCACTTGGAGCTCTCTGCCCACACTCATCTCACAAAGCTGCTTGCAGCACAGACAGTTTCACGTGTCCCACCGCTGTTTGCAAGGAAGCAGCCTGTCACCCCGGTTAAGAAAACATGGATGTGTTCTTACGTCCTTGATGGCTGTACTGTCCATAGATAAGGTTTAGAGTAAGGTAGAGTAAGGTGTAGAATTCACATCTCTACACCAACTCTGTAGAATACCAGGCAAGCACTGAGTCGTGTCTAGTGCTGCTTGTATCAACTTTGCAATGCTCTCTGATGATGGAGAAGAAGGAAGCAGTGTGGTTGCACATTGCAGTTACACTCAGATGTGAGATTATGGCAAACAATGCTCCTGTAAAGGTGTAATGGTAATCTCTGGCTAATCTGTCTGAATTCTAGATCCAGCACAGAGTTGTTACCAAGCAAGCTTCATGGCATGTTTGTGAGTTATAAAGGAAACAAGATTCTCTTTTAGAAACTCAGAGAAAATTAAAGATCTAGAAGAAAAGCAAATTTGATCAAAAATTACCTTCTTTTTGACATGTTGATGGTTATAAAGGTACTGCTATTTTAAGTCATAAAATGCAGAAAGTTTTGAAACAAAAAAAAAATCACACTGTAGACTGTAAAATAGCACGTGTTGTATTTACTTGAATTGCTATATGAAACTATTTGTTCATTTTTTAAAACTAAAATACCTTTTATGCTTTTAAAAGTAACTTAGGAGGGAGGGTTCCTTTGTTTTGTTTATTCAATGCCCAAGTGGCAAAATTTCTTTTCTGCAGAAGAATTCAAGTTGTGAAGAGTGCTGGATCAGAAGAGGATATTGAGAAAAAGAAAACATTTCAAAAGAGATGTTCAGGTTAAACCTGCTGAGGCAGGTCTGCTGCTCAAAGAACACATTGCAAGCTTTTTTAAAAAATAAATAATCCAGTACAAACTGCCACATCACCAAGAAACAGGCTCCATCACTTTTTAAGAAAAAACCTGTCAGGTTTCTTTACAGATGTCTATGCAGATGAGGACACTGTTGGCAGGCAAGACAATACTACATAAAACAAGAGTAGATCACTGAATAATAAAAGGCAATAACAATTAGGATAATTAGCAATTAATAATACTTAGGACAGAAACTTCTACACTATTCTTTGCACATCTGCCTTGCCTGTTGATTTGGTCTCAAAAATTATTTACATAACTCTGCATCACAATCTTGTAGCAGCATTTTCATCATAAAGGTATATCCCTGGTGAAAATCCTTGAAAAATCTGTTTCGAATAGTTTAACAGTCAAAATTTGTTCAAAATCCTTTGGTAAATCTTTGGTATATCTTAATTTCTCAGTTATTTAACCTTACCTTCCTGGTCCATTTTCTCTTAGAGAAACTCAGAGTCATGGTTAGTCAACTTACAAGGTAATCACATGACATCGTAGTGCTTTATGTTGTAATATGTGCAAAAAGGACAAGCAAAATGTCATCATAGTATGGGACTGTCATAGTACTGAATGTAGAATCTGTTTGAAAACATTGCTGCATCTTGACTGAAAAGGGACCTTTCATGTTTAAAATGTATTGTGATTCAAGAAAAAGAAATTAAGTTTGTATCAACTGTGAACTCCTTTTGTTCTTAGGTGAGAGTAACACTGAGGAAAATGTATTAATCCATATGGTATTTTTAGGATGTTTTAGGTGCATGAGGAGTAGGAGGTATCCTTTTGGGCACTGCTCCTGCGTCCATGACTGTCAGTGGGCAATGCAGATCTTCCTATACAGAGTTTTCTTAAGCAGTGTGACCTGGGCTGGGATGAGCCTGTCTGGAACAAGGGGCTGGAGCTGGGTTTCACACCCGTGCCCACGCTGTATCACACTGCACAACAGCCCTGCAAAGGTGAAGGAAAAGATCTGTGACACTGCCTCTGCATCTAGGGACACTAGCTGTAACTGTAGGAAATTTGGGCTTTTATTTTCTTGCTCCCGAGTACTTAAAACTTTTCTGATTACTTTCATATAAGAGCATCCATGTTGGATAACAAATGCAGGTATTTGTCTTTAGGCAGGCAGTTGCCATTCATACAAGCTTCCCCGTGCATCTGTGTGCCTTTCACTCCCACGGTATGATTAGATACCACAACTGCCTGCCAGGTGGAAATTCAAGTGCCAGTGTGTGTACATGTTCATGGTGCTGTTCACTGCCTTGAATGGTGCTACAAATTCTGCACACTTTGATCTCAGTGCACATAGCACTTTTGCTCCCTGTTGGTGCAACTATCAACAGTATTGCTGTTACCAAATCAGGGATCTTTCCTTATCTCTCTGCTGCAGATACTGTAAAGAGTAAGAAAAACACCCCAAAGGTCAAGGTGTTAGAAGAAAGAAAACCAAGAAACCAAGTTGTTTAGTTCATGTTTATATATATTTAATGATACCCTATTTGTTTTAATGTAAAAGAGTAGCCGTGAGCTTTTTTTGAAAATTGAGGAATCTATGCATGATTTTAGTTTGTTAAATATACTGCATAAAACCACTGCTGGCCTAGTTTTACTTTAGACTTCAGGAGATGGATGTGTTTATGAGTTCAAATAATTGCAGACAAAATTTTGCACCTGCAGTTATGGTTGCCTGCAGTTCAGTTCAGTTTAAGTATCTACATCACTGATTGCATCTGTAAGTTAAAAACATCTAAGTAACCTAAATTACAAGCACAAATAATTGCAGGTGCAAAACTCATACAAACACAAAATGATCTCTAAATGTTGGTCTTCATTGTGAGTTATTCACTGTATCGTGAACCTAGATTCCTCTGGGAGAGTCACTAATCTGTATAATGACACTGAAAGCCTCTTGAATCTCATATTTAACTAGCAGATGGGAAAGAATACATGGCGTCATATAACTCCCTAGGGATTATGCATGTGGATATTGAAGAGTATAACTTATTCCAATGAAGGCTAACATTAACTTGCAATCAAAAATTTCCTTCCTGAGCCACATTTTTTTCTGATGGAATTAAAACAACTTAATGTTGTATTTTTATGAAGTCACAACCAATTTAAGTAGAACACATTCCCAGGGTAAGCACAGAAATTTTGCTCATCTCATGACTTTCATTTAATGAATCACAGCATCACTTTAACACAGAGAAATGCTGTCACTCTTTTCCAGAAAACACATCTAATTATCCTCTGTGTAATTTTTTTTTTTTTTTGTCAGATACAAGTTTCTAAGCTCATCTCCTAAAAGATACAATTTTTTGCTCTGGTATCAAAATTAAAAATCATTTTCTTGCATTCTTTAGCTTCAATAGACATAGGTGTGGAGCTACTTTAAAAAGTGACTGCTTCCTGTCGTACCAGTTGCGGCAGTACTGTTGGCAAAAGGGGAAAAAAACCCGTAAATTCTCTTCTAGTGTTTGAACAACTAAAACTCCTTCTGAACAAATGAAACATTCTGCCAATCCTGACAGTCCAAAATGCAATGAAGAATTTTTCTGTTTCAGAAGCTCTAGGCAAAGCTGTTTTGGCATGTCCTTAGCTTGTTCCTCTTGCAAACAAAGGGGCAGCTAGAGGGAAAGTCTTTGGGGGAAGAAATGCTGTCAGTTGTAAGAAATGAGACATGCAGACCCATTCTACAGCCTGGCTAGTGATTACATGCAGGTAATTTTTAAGAGCCTAAACCAGCTGCCAGTGATAATAACACTGCCATTTGCACTGATTTCAACAGGAAATACATCAAACAGACCAGCTTAAGGCCTCTCAGAAGCATGGGCCAAACTGGAATTTTGTTCATGGGTGTTGGGGCCGGAGCAGAGGAAAGTGCTCGGAAGGCAGAGGCAGCGGTGGCAGGAGCCCAGAGCAAGCTCTGCTGGGCTGGCAGCAGGGCAGCAGCAGCAGGACAGCAGCAGCAGAGGTGCAGCAGCAGAGGTGCTGCAGCAGGGCAGCAGCAGGGCAGCAGCAGCAGGGCAGCAGCAGAGGTGCAGCAGCAGAGGTGAAGCAGCAGAGGTGCAGCAGCAGAGGTGCAGCAGCAGAGGTGAAGCAGCAGAGGTGCTGCAGCAGAGGTGAAGCAGCAGCAGGGCAGCAGCAGGGCAGCAGCAGAGGTGAAGCAGCAGAGGTGCTGCAGCTGACAAGGTCCTGCCTCACTGCCTGCCAGCTCCCACCACACTCCCAGGCAGCCCCATCAGTCCCTGGAAGCATTGCCAGCCCTGCTTCACAGACCCTCAGCAGTTACAGGGTAAGGAGCAGAGGTGTCAGCCTATCTACATTTTTTAAAATCCAACATAATTACTTCATATTAATCTATTAGATAGGCAGTACACAGTAACAATGTACCACTTAAATAACTAATTTGTAATCATCCTTAGGGACAAAAATCTGGAACAAGATGTCCCTTTTCCACCCATGGGAAACAGTTTATGTTGCTTGTTACAATGCAAGGCTATACCTTCACCTTCCTAGATTATTTGTTCTTTACTTGCGTATAGCAAAACAGAGAAAGCATGTGAGAAATATGTGAATTGTACATCAATGTAAAAAAGTATAAAATACCATCATTTGAATGGAAATAAATTTTAACAAATATTCCTTTTTTAATTCTCACTTTTTTTACTGCCCCAGACAAAAGCAAGAAAGGAAAAAGTTTCATCTTCCAGTTTCTTGAGGGATTTATATTTAGGTGTGTCCTGTAACTCATATAAATTCAGAGTGCATCTTAGAAAGCCAAAAAATTAGCAAGGGTTTTGACCAAGAGATTGGGAGGTGATTAAAACTCATGGAAGAAAGACTCATTTCTCAGTAAGAATAACAGTCACATGGATGATGGATCATAATAACTTCATAATCTGACCCACATGCAGTAAATACAGTGATGACTGTCATTTTGAATAAGTGAGAGGGATTGATGCTGATTATTAATCCATTTCTTGGCCGGTCTGATTGCTTCTGAGCCAGCTTCTCCACTGTTAGTACTTTCCTGATGTATCTTAATAGCTTTCACCGACAGCCTCTTCCTTTTTACCCAGTCACTTTTCATGCAGTGTGTTGTCCTAACTTATTTGACAGATTTCTTTCATTAATTGGTCTGCTTCTAGTATTCCTATAGCTGGAGGCTTGGTCTCTTTTAGTATGTAGTCTAAGAGTGTTGCTACAGGCACAGGCTCACATATAATTCTGGTTTGCTTGCTGCAAAAAATATTTATATTTTTCCCTAATTCTGAGTGTTGCAATGAAAGCTTTGTAAAAAAAAAAAAGAAAAGTTAAATATAATGAAAATAAGGACCTAGTATTTAGTGCCAGTGTCTGAAATGGCAGATATCTGTATAACAGACACAGAATAAATAAAGAAATATATTTGCATAATAGAAATTCAGAAGCCAGCTTAGCTAACTGTGTCATTGATAGATTCATATGGGTTTCCTGTAGAGATGTGTATTTAACATTTGCAGTAGGATAATATACATAACATACTTCACAAGAAAAAAAAATTCTTTTTGGAATGCAAGAGTGTCCAAGCCTGATTTTCTGTGAATGTGTCCAACCTTTAATATCTTTTCAAGTCTGCTGAACTCTGTGCCAGTTGTCCCAGAATGACACTCAGCCTTCCCTATAACATACCTCCTCAGCTGGGGAAATAGCTGTAAATGCTGGGATTGAGGGTGAACTACATGTGTGAACTGGTTAGTGGCTTACAGCTCTCAAAATAAGTGCCTAAATATAAGTCCCTTATTCTCAGTGGTAGGTACTAATTTGTGCCTGCCTTCACTAAGCACTTGCTTGTTTTTCCACAACTTCTGGGGATTTAAAATCTTTTAAATATCCAGCTAGGTCAACACAAAGTTATGTTATAGTTATGTTAAAGTAACATTGCCCTGTGTCCAATTATTTATTTTCTATTAGTAATAAATTCATAACATGCTACATAGCATGAAAATGAAAGGTACCTTTTCCCTGATATAAATTAAATTTTAAGCAAACTTAATTATATTTAGACATACTTTCTTCCTCTTTTTGAACAACGCCCAACTTTTTAACCAATCATGTCTTCACAATTCCTTCCCTTTGTTTAAACATTTCATAAAATCTGAAAGTTGTGCATTTGTTTCATGCAACTGATGTGGTCATGAAAGCCAGGTCTTTTATTTATACTTGGAATAATGCAGAGGTAATGAAAGCAGAATTGGACCTAAGAGGTTTTTTGTTTCAATTATAAAACAATGTGGGTAAATGCCTTGGGTTTGACAGCACCAAAAGAAAGGGAATATTGTGCTTATGCCTTCAATCAGCTTTATTAGATCCTTAAAGGGAAAATTATGTGAAAGGCAGAGGAAGAAAACAACAAGCTAAGCAAGATCGCAATTTCAGTATAATTCGGAGAAAATAACTGATTTAGGTTGGTCGTCTTGCCAGGGTGAATGACTCAAGGCTTCCAAACAAGAAATGGAAACCAGAAGGATAGGGAAAGCCTGCAAGAACAAATTGAGAAGATGTGATTGACTGTAATGTTTCAAAATCAACTGCTGCAAAGATGAGTTTGGGCTCTTGCCCAGAATACAATTGAATGGTGATGTTAATTTAGACCCTTAATGCTGAAACAAAATAAGATGTAGCTGTGTTTCTGTTAGAAATTTATTTGTTCTTTCCAGTGTCTCTAGCTGGGGATATGATGTCATCTCCTCTTTCTTCTATCAGACCCTGCAGTGATTGCTGTTGCTGCTGTTTCATAATTTTTCTGAACACTAGTTTTTTGAAGGAGGCTTGAGTCCAGGTGATAATATCTCTCAAATGTGAAATGTCATCATTGTTCATTGAAAAAATTTGAAAAAATTTCATACTCTGTGAGCAAATAGGCTAAACTCAATTGGCCAAGCAAAGCAGAAGTGTGTGTGTGTGTACTTTTTGACTGGCAAAGCCAGTTACGTTTTTGTTACTATCATGCTAGTTTTTTTAATTAAGTAAATGGTTCATTCTGCAAAGATTGAAATAACTCTCTTTAATGGGTACAATTTGTAAAATGTTATTTGTAAAAGTTGTGGACAGCTGCTTGTCCTCCACCTCAGGCACAGTAGGTTCTAAAAGCAACTACACTTTATGCAAAAAATTAGTCAGTTGACAATAGGCAGTGATGGGATGGCATTGTCTTCTACTTCCTCTTTTCATTTATTCCTTTCATCTTACTGGCTGTGCTTACTAACCTTTTTTCTGTTTCTATTTCAAATCAGGAAGGGAAAAAAACCCTAAACCACAGCTCATAATTAAATACTGAGCTAGCTCTTACCATGTTTACTGAATTACATATTGCATATATGGATGTATATCCTCAAAGTTTCATGTGTTTTTAGATTTCTAAACTTAATGTGTTCCATAGGAATAGACCTTAACTCCTTCTTGTCTGTTTTCCATTAAGAGATTTGCTTCCAAAGAGGAAGGAGGAGCAAAGCAGTGAAAGCCACTTATGTGGCTGTGAAATCCTTCACATTTTAGGGATTCATAGAGCCATGAATATGATTACTCAGCTCTGCAGATTCTCCTGGTTCACAGTAGAGGTTCCTTCAGCAGGAAGTCTTCAGTGTCAGCCTTACAATAAGCAGATCAGCCTGACATCTTTGCACACCTATCTCTGCTGCAGCGTGGCTGCTCCTGGTACAGTCCTTAAAAGAGGACTTCAAACCAGGAGCCCTGAGGGAGGGGGAAGTTACAGCAGCTCTGAGGGAGCGATGGAGCCAAGCAAAGCACCTGGGCTGCTGTGAACCGCGAGGAACACAATGGGAATAAACAGGGCTCAGCTGGGGCCACCTCAAACATTTGCAAGTGAGTGAGGAAGTTTCTGTGAGGAGCCTGCACACCAGGGCACACAACATGGGACACAAACATGAGGAACTGGAGACCTGTGTGCAGCTGCAGGGGTAGGATCTCATCAGGATCCCAGGGATGCAGGGAATGCACCGAGTGCTGCTGTGGAGGGATACAGGCTGCTCAGGAAGGGCTGGCCAGGAAGACAACAGCAGTGCGTGGAGCTCTGCCTGAAGTTCAGTGATGAGAACAGAAGACATGGACATAACATAAAGAGTTCAGTTGAAGGACAACTAAAATTATTAAAGGACTGGAGCACCTTTCACATGAGAAAAGACTGAGAGATGCAGAACTGCCTGGAGGAGAAAAGGCTCAGAGGGGAATCTGGAAGTACCTAAAGGAAAGGTCTCAGTGACAGGACCAGAGGAAATGGACATAAAGTGAAGCACGAGGGGGTCCATATGAACATCAGGAATGTGTTCATTTTTACTATGAGGGTAACTAAGCACTGGCACAGGCTGCCCAGAGAATTTGAAGTATCTCCTTCCTTTAAGGGTAGTCATTCTTTGGAGATACTCAGAAGCTGTCTGGATATGGTCCTGGACAACTGGCTCTAGGCTGCCCTTCCTGAGCAAAGGGTTGGGTCAGATGATCTCAAGAGGTCCCTTTCATCATCAGCTTTTCTGTGATTCAGAAGCAATGGATAATTGCTTTTCATATTTTTAGTTCCCATTTCTTTAGAACTTTCAAATAATCCACTGCCTGGTCTAATGGTGGCCTGAATCACTGGTGTTTCAATGTTGACTTGTGGTTTAATGCTGGATTGCTCTTTAGGAGCTGCTACCTGCCTTACAATATTGCTAAGATGACAAATTTACTGCTCAAATTCCTGGTATATCCTTTCTACATTCTCTCTGAAAAGTTTTCTACAAGATCCCCAGAGATTGTGGAAATGTTACAAGGCTTATATATCCAATAGCTGCATTCATTTTGAATATACAAAAAGGCAACCTGGAAAAGGAACCTGTTGTGCAGTGTAAGGCTGGGTAATGCTGCAGGATATTTTTTAAACTTATTTGTTATTCTATACTCCATATTTCTCTGCTTAGGCATCTCCTACTAATGAAAAAATCCAGACCGAGTCTCAGTTTTTGTAGTGAGAGCTACACCAGTGAGTAAAGCAGTGGAGGACATTAATTCTCCAATTCCAATCATGTGGAGGAGTAGAAATTGCAAGCAGGATGCCTGTTGTAGATATGCTTGCAGGGGTTTAGACTGAGCTGAAAGGAAGAAAGTGTTTACAGGGATCTGTGTTCTTGTAGCTGATCCTACTTGGACCTCAGTTTCAGTTTGAACTCACATTAAAATGTATGAATCGCCTTCTTTAAGGTATTTCACATTTAAATTGCTTGGTGAATAAGTGATATGTTCTGCATATGTATGAACCAATAAAGACTAAAATGGGCCCAGCACTAAGAATAAAGACCAAGGCCAGGCTGGATGGGGCTCGGAGTAACCTGGTCTAGTGGAAGATTCCCTGCTTATGGCAGGCAGGTTGGAACTAAATTATTTTAAGGTCCCTTCCAACCAAACCATTCTGTGTATCTATGATTGTATGATTCTATGGATTCATTATATTTATATTGTTATATCCATATCTATAAGTATCTGTAGGTATATCCATATCTATATTAATAGATACATAAATGTATATTTGTATGTTTATGTTTGGGAAGTAAGACTTTGGAAAAATTTAAACATCTGATGACAACTGAATTCCTTGATCTCCTACTTTTCAGTATTTTGTCATTAAGCCATCATTATGTTAAATGCTCAAAGTGTCCCTTTGTTGGACTGGAGCTCAAACATTGCTTTCTTCAGAGTAAGGATATGCCCAACCCAGAGCATATTACAAGTCCTAAATTACTTTATTTATGTTGGAGAAGCCCAAGCAGAGAACTCCAAAGAAGTGTTTGAAGAAGGATGGGCAAAATGGTATAGTATTTGTAGTATTTTAAATTCACATGGGGAATATGAATTTCATTGTTATCTTTTGACATGTAGAGATCAACTGTAGGAGAATCTATTGATGTCTTACAGACTCTGCAAAAATATTTCAAATATGAGGCTGCTTTAGAAAGGCGAATCATCACATTCCAACATCACCACCTTTCAACATTTTTAAAAACACAAATGCTTTACTTTAGGTAATTTTTTTGTGTGTGTAGACAGAATCCTCTTACAGTCCTGAATTAATGTGTATACATTCTGAAGATGGACAAATTGTAGTATATATTCTTGTTGGCTAACAAGATAACTTACGACCTTAAGCTAAGACAGGAACAACACAAATTGGATATTGAAAAACTTTCTTCTTCATTGTTAAGATGGTCAGGCATTGGAATCATTTGCCCAGAAATGTGGTGGAGTCACCATCCCTGGAGGTGGTGATCATTCTATGATTCTTCTTGGTGATTCCATTAAATTCCTTTCTGAGCTCTTACCATGCACTATCCAGGTTAGTGTGCAGACCTAGCAGACAAGGACCGTGTCTATTTCTACCCCATGTGGGGATTTTGAAAACTACTTGTCATTTAAAGCATTCCCAAGACCCAGCATTGTGTATCTACACTGGCCTTATAAGCAGAGCTCAGGCTGCCTGAAAATGCCATGTGTGTTGGCATGCAGCAGGTTGTGGAATAGATAGATATAGAGATATAGATACACACATGCATATAGATACAGTGACAAGGTACTGCCCAAATGCTTTTTCCCAGATGAAATATGTAATTCTGTCATGGATCTCTGAATGGGTAACTTGTGTTAAAGCTAAGTTGCTAAAAGAAAAAAACTTAATACATTTTGAGACATGTTTAAAACTAAACTTCAAAATATGTCTCAGCTAGCATCTGAAGATGAGCAAGAAGTGTTTTTGTATGCAACTTGCTGAAGTCACAGTTTTTTACAATCCTATATTTTCTGATTTTGTGACTTAAATTTCTGATGTAAACATTGCGTGGTAAACAAATTAAAACAATGAAATAATACTTCTTTTTCATTGTCAAAAATGTCCCTCACCTTTTAAATAGAATTTCTTGTATTTCAGAAAAAAGTTGATTGAATTTTTATGTATTTATTGCTGATTTCTTTCTATCATCTCACCAGCACATGATATATTTGGTAGTACATTAGTTGTTTAGCAAGTAAGCATACAGTATCATTATTTGTCTGAATGCCTGGAAATGCTGAAAGTTTAATTGCTTTAGTCAAAAGTGAAAATAGAATTGGCAGTATGGTATTGATATATTTTTTATCCATACGAAAATAATTTCTTTTTTTTTTTTTTTCTTCAATAGATTACTTGGCTTCTACAAAGGAATACTTCCTCCCATCTTGGCTGAGACACCTAAAAGGGCAGTGAAGGTAAAAACCCCATGCTTCCTCCTTTAAAAGTATAACTAGGGACAGTGGCAGCTGTAAAACATTTTATTTCTCCCCCACTGACTGAGATTAGAATCTTAAACTTATTTGGCATATTAATCCTCTGATTTTTACTAGGAGGAAAGTTTCCTGTTGATAGCACAATAAAAACTGTCCTTGATTAAGTGTAGGATAAGGCTCGTAAACATTAAGCTAATTTTGACCTGTGTATCAAATGTTACTGAAAAAAAAAAGGTTGCAATTATTTTATATTGTCAGAATTAATAAAATGTTTAAGTTATATTTTAGCCTCATAAGTGCCTCTGGTTTACATATTTTGTTTTACTGAAAATGCCTAGCAACTTGCAAAACAACTAACAGCTTAATAAATTAACACAAGGAGCCATTAAAGAAGCCACTAATAAGTACTTATTTAGTAGGTTTGAAGTGCTGCCCAGGTTTGTTTGTGCTCCAAATGGCACTCTGCTCAATACTCTATCTTTTTAAGAGATTGAAGATTGTAATGGATACAACTCCTCATTGTGCAAAACATTTTACTCCAGCTCTCTTACAGTTATAGATGCTAGCCTATCAAAGTGTATTTTCTGTCAAATGCTGATCTGATTTTCTTTTATTATCCTTTATTTTGATTTGTAGAACAGGATTTTAGTAACATTCCTAAGCAAAATACTTCAATACATCATTTTTTTCAGTTGAGCCATTCAACCTTTTTAATTAAAACCTAGTTATTAAGCACATCATTCTAAAGTTCTAAATCTATCAAAGCAGCCATTGTGTTAAGAGCAAATGTTTCTTAGTCTTTTACTTCAGGACTTTGAAGTTTCCATAGTTGCAACAAACGTGTCTAAAAGCAGTTATTATACAGAATGTCTTGATTTTCCTTTCTTTCTTTTTGTTGTTTCTTTCTAAAAAGGCTGCATATGATTCTGGTCCTTAGTCTGCAATTAATCATTCACATTCCAATTCCTTTACAGAGGAATAATATTTGTATAAAGTGACAGGATGTGACCTTGTAACAGAATCCTAAAGGAGTTCTGGTAATGTCATCTTATTGTTTGCACTGGCATTTTAGATACAAGTGACATATGTCACTTATCTCAAAATTCTTTAATTAAACCAGGAAAACTAAAGTCCTATTTGCAGTCCCACTGCAAAGTGGCAGTGAAGAATAGATGGATAATATTTAGAAGATTCCTAATAATTAATTTTCTTCATATTGTGGTGCTTCCTCTGTCTCTCCATTTAATTTCATTTGAAACAGAATAAAGTAAATCTGACTGTGCTTTTTAGATTCCAGCATGTATTAGTTAAAATGCTAACCCATTTGATTTCTCCTACCATTTTCAGTCATTCATAAACTTCAAATCACTTTCCTTTACTCAAATTTATTAAATTGGCTTAAACCCCATGATGTTCAATATAATTGTAGAATCATAAAAAGATTTTCAGTTGGGAAGAATCTCTGATAAAAGCAGAGCTGACTTCATGGTGTTCAGATGCCTTGTCTAGTTGAGTTCTGAAATCTTAAAGAATGGAGGCTGCAGCCTCTCAGTGCTCGTCCTCCAGTCCTTAATTCTTTTACTGTGAAGAATTTTCCCTTATATCCAGTCCAAATCCTCCTTTTGCAACCTTTGTGTGTTGCCTCTCATGCTTCCGTTGCTGGCCTCTGAGAAAGTCTGACTCTTCTGTATCAAATTTGAATGGTGGAAAACAGAACTTAAATCACCTTCGTTTTCTTGTCTCCAGGCTAAACAGACTCAGTTCTCTCAAACTCTTTTACATCAAGAGCTCCTGGCTCCTTTAATGTCTTACTTGTCCTCTCTTTTGTGGGATGCTCTCTTCCTAGTTCTTGGACATCTATGTGAGAGCTGAGTTTTCTGCAAACATGAGAATCAAGCTTAAATGTTAAACATGAGAGGGTTTTAATTTAATAGTTGAATTCTTTTATTATTTACAATATTCCTTTAAATTTGCTGCTGCTCCAAGGACATCAGGATAACTTTTTTGAGACATCAGCTGTATTCTACATTAGAAGAATTCAGTGAGAGAACAGGGCTGATCAATAATGTAAGAACCTGTACAATGGAACAGTTCACTGTGAGATGTCATAGGCCAGTACAATTTTTAACATCCAAAGTGGAATTTGTACCCACGCTTTGACCTGAAGAGAATCCAACCTATCTCAAATTTCCATTAACCTTATTTGGCTATGACCCCAGAGGAAAAATCATTGCTTTCTTTGGCCCACCCTCCAACCCTTATTCTTCTAATAGTTTTCCTCATTGAAACAAACCTCAAGCTCTCCCTTCCTGACTGCCTAAATGACTGGTGAGATTTAGAGGAAGACTACATTCAGACCAATGATTCTGAGATTTGAGAAAGCACAAAAGGAAAAGAGGCATTTTCTAGGTTCCAGTAGCTTCTTTTTATGTTTGTAATGAAGTTTTTTGAAAGTTTCTAGTTACAGTGTCATAAAAGTGAGTAGAGAATAGACAAGCAAGATTTTGTACTAAGAAGAAATGTACTTATGCTACTGGAATATTCTGTTTATCTGGTGTGTATTTTTGCAAGTAAAAATAAAGCTATTAAAATGAAGTTATTTAGCCCCAGTTTTACAGTTAAGTGTTGAAGATAAAGCTTCATTTTTAGTCAACTGTGTTCCCATGTCTGTCTTACTATTTCTTTTTTTCTCTCTTTTTATTTCCCTTCTAAAAAGAAAGCTGGTATTTCTGGAAGATGAAAAGTCAGAGTTTATAACTTTCTGTTAGATTGAACTTGGAGGAAAGAAATGATGGTGCCAATACAATGGTTAACAGATGAACTTTTGGGGCAAATTTATATTGCTCATGTGTTCCCAGACATCTTGTTTCAAGCATATATTTTTATCTTAGCATTATTGAGACATCTGGTAAGTACTTTGGCTATTTTCTGTGTAACTTCAATTAAAGTGTATCTTTGCCAGATGGACAATATTGGTTACTATATACACAAAAGCATGTTTTAAGTACGCTTATTCTGAGAAATTTTTTTGCACAAAGCTATTAACTTAATGCAACTGTAGAGGAAAAGACAAATTATGCTGTGTTTTTAAAAACATTTTAGGTGGATGTATATAAAATCATATGACACAGTATGAAATCGTTCTTTTTTGAAAAATTGTATGTATACTAGTCACTCTAGTACACCCAGCAACATTTATATTAAATTTTATTGCTAGTAATTTTTTTCTTTTAAAAATTATTTAAAGCATAGTTATTATTAAGTAGTTATTTTATTTATGATTCTAGGAAGCTATTGATTTGAAGGTAACATTTTAAAGACCAAAAAAATTGCTGGGTAATGTAATTCTGCCTTTATTACAACTATTTTACAGATCTGTAACACTATGGAAAACATTAAGGAATACCAGAAATTCCATTAAAGGTTAAGAGGGTAACAATGACTAGAAAGATGCTGGAGAGAGAATAAAGCAAATTTTATCACAATAAGAAATTAATTTAGTTCAGTGAAGCAGCTTACCCTCCCACTTTGTTAGACCTCTATTATACCTTCAAAAAGATAGAGCTAAAGTAACACTTCTCTCTTTTTTGATTATTGTCAAGGCCAATGCAAAAATTTTAAACATATTTGCAAGATGCTTTCAAGGTTAATGTTCAATCTTAACACTCTTTGGAAGGTAGTCAAAATCTGGATCCCAGTTCTAGGACCTTTTCTGCAAAATGATATAATAATCCCAGCTGAGGATATAAAAAAATACCTGTCCAGTGACCAGAGTATCAGCCCATCAGTTTCCAGAATTTAACAACCCAATTTTGCTTGTGTATACATATTCCCTCTTGCTTTAAGACAGTGGCATTATTAACACATTTACACCCAATTCTCAGATGGTTTTGGTATGATTCTAGTGACTTTTCATTTGAAGCAGGTCTTGATTGAAAAATTTTATTGACTTTGCCATAGGACAAGGTTCTAAACAAGTTCAAATGAAAATGTGGTGCTTATTACTTATGTTCCTGTACACGTGGTTTATGGAATGGCTGTTTTGTTCTGATAGGTCTGTAGTACTGAGCCGTGAGGGACAGAGCTTGTCTTCTTTGGCTGAGACTCAGCACAGGCCACACAGTCTTTCTCTCTTGTCTTAAAACCTCTATTCCCTTATGTTTCTTATGATTCCCACATCTCCATTGGCCTCATTGCTCGTTGCCTTCCTCATGTGGTGAAGCAGTTTGGTTGTCTCATGCATCAGCAGATGCTGTGTGGAGGGATTGTAGTCCCCTCTGTGGTCACAGAATTCACCAATTTCCAAGGATCCCATCTTCATTTGAACCAGCTTGCTCTGAACTAATCACATGTCACAGGCCAACACTGGAAAGCAGACAGGAAAGTTACAAGTTCTGGCTATTTACTTTTGCTAGACTGGGATGTGACAGCTCTTGTACTGGGAGATATGAACCTGCACTGATGCAGTCTTGGTGGAACTGTGACAGGTTTTTGTTCTTCATTCCCATCCTACCTGACATGCTGTGTAAAAGCCACTTTATTTTGCATGCAAAGATGTGAATGTTTCTTAGACAGATTACAGGGCTCACAAATAGCAAGCTGTGGTTAGGGACCTTGTGTTGTTCCATGTGTGAAAACTATGTGGAATAACACCTCCAATGTTTCTGGTGTTACCCAGAATTCAGATACCTACTCTTTTTAGCCCACAATTTCTGCCACCCTCATGCTAGAGGATCATTTTCACTGCACTCACATCTGTCTTTTGTGATAGCAACTAGACCACTTTTCCAGTGACTTCAGTAAAATGTTTGCAGAATATGAATTTAAGACACTATGGGGTTTGTTCTGTAATCTCCTTCATGAACTTATCAAACTCTCCCATTCACAACATAAAGATTTTTCCCCCATTTTTCTTATTGGAAGACTGTTTCAAGATTATTTTAGTTGCAAGCAAGAAAGTTTCATCAGCTCTCCAGTCACATTCTACTTATATTTTGCTTTTACACCTAGTTTCTTTATGTTACTTATCTTCCTTGTGTTACATTCTCTTGCAGCATCTCTTTTGCTAAACTAAACAAGGAAAGCAGTCATTCTCCTTCAGTCTTCATTCTTAAAGCAATCTCTAAGTTCTCCTTAATGTTCCTGGTAGCCCTGTTTTGAATATGATGTAATCTGAGTTGGTTTTTAAATAGTAACCTAGATTGTGTGTTGTATTTCAGAGGGCACCCTCCCAATAATTTGTAAAATGTCACATATACTCTTTCTCTAGAGTATAAGTTGACCCATGCATCTGAGACTTCATGTCCACAGACAAGGAGCTGGGCAGCAAAAGTCTGTTTGCCTGTGCCAACAGAAAGCTTCCTCCTGGCTTCAGTGCAGTCAGAGCTATTCCAAACCTTCTTCTTGAAAGAACAAATCCACTCATTTATTATGTATGATTTTTATAAGAATTCAGAGAAGTTATTCTTAAAATTAATGGGTTTGGATGTCAAGACATGGTAGGTTGCAAAGTGAGCCTTTGCAAATGCCTTTCACCATGTTGGTGCAGGTGAAGCTGATTTTACTTTTTTCTGAAGATTCAAACACCCATGAGCACAGCTTTCAAGACATCCTCTAAGGGATTGCAGATGCTCAGAATATTGAAGTGCCACTGTTTGAAAGCAGACAATTGAGTGAAAGATTTATTTGTAAAGAGAGAACAGGAAAAGAAATGTACCTGTTGACAGTAGATTATAAAAATGGCAGACTTTCCATCTTCAAAATACACAGTTATATCTCTCTGATGAGAAGCAGACTAGTGTTTGAGAAATGCAAAAGCAATTGCATCACATTACAATAAGGATGTGGGGGTGATTTCTTGGGAAAACTGTAATATCTGCTACTACATTTGCATTAGTATACGAAAGTTAATGCCAGAGGAAAAGTTTATAAAATTAAATTGGTCCTAAATGATGTAAGTGAACTCTTAGATAAAGCATTACTTGAATTTCACTTATGCTGCTATTATGCATGACACACTAATAAAATCAGTATCAGTTCTGAAGCCTGATTGTCTACTCTTGCACATCTAACACTGCTACAGAAAGTGTGAAATAAAAGTGGCTTACGTTTGTTTTGCAGAACTGTGTGCAGCTGCTCAGGATATGAGGTAGTGAAACTCCATTGTAGTCTGCTTTTTACTAATTTGTATAAATAACTAATAATTCTTTTCAATTCAATTTCAATCTATCTTCTATTCACAGTTTTTTACCTTTGAACAATACAAGAAGCTTCTGGGATATGCATCACTGCCACCAGGGCTGGTATGTATGGATACAGAACTTTGTGTTCTGGTATAATATGTGTCTGCTGAACAGTCTGTCTCATCTGCTTCCTCCCACAGAAGAAGCCCAAAATTAAAGGGTCCAGCTCAATCCAGAGTTTTTTAAAACAGACCTGTCCCTTGATAAGAAAATATTGATAAGAATACATAAAAATTGAAAATAATGTTTTATATCAAATGTCCTCAAAATAATTCCCTACAACATCTTAACATTCATGAACATGGATAACAGCCACCATGGAAGAGAATGTATAAACTTGTCATTCTTAATTCTTATGAAATAACAAAAAAAGTTGAACATTATCAACATTTATTTATTCATGTCATCATGTACAGTTTAAGACTTCAATCTCACAGTGCTATTCTCCAAGGCACAGTACAACTATAGCAAACATAGAGATCTCAGACTTATTTTAAAAAATTTATGAAAGAAACAATTATTGCTAAGAAATTGCTACTTCCTTTGAAGTCCTTTGCTACTTCCTTGGTTTAAAAACAAAATGCAGGTTGTACATATACACAGAAATGTTTTAATGCTAAGATGTTGCTTGCACGTGTAATCTGCATTCTCATGTGTAGATCTTAATTCTGCCATTGTGCATTAGGACTAAAATTCTTTTTATAAGAGCTACTGCTTCTTGTGGTGTAAGAACATAAATCATAGTAAATATCTATTTTTCATGATGATGACATCACAACTTTAGGAAACGATCTTTTTAAGGCTGTGCTATAAAGATTTTGGCAATTTCAAGTCTCTTTAAAAGAGTATTGCTTCCAGTTACATCTCCCTTTAATTGCAGTAAGTGAAAGGTCATAGAATTCTATTAACGAGGTTAAAGCAAGTCTCCTCTTCCTCTTAGTCATTCGACTGTCCCTATAGCTGTTTGCAGTCTCTCCTATTTTATCTGGTATTTTTCAGCAGTAGTCATCCTTAGGTGTATATAGAGAGACTGATACTTGTTCTCTAGCGAGTGGAAAGAACAGAATTCAAGGTTCTGTGGTACCCCAGCACTTTTTTTTGCAGGGGGGGAAATAGGCTGAAAACTTACAAACATGCTATTGTATGTTTACAGGCTGCCCAAAAGCTGCTGTGATTCATAGAACAGGTACAGCAATGCTTAGAAGAATCAGAAATCCCTCATATTTTTTGTGCAGTACTATTATTATAGAGGCATTTTTGGTCCTAAAGTAGTGAGGGAAAAAGACGACTAAGGGGAATTCTGGTGTAAGCCAGGCAGAATGTTTCTATGTACCTCAACAGACCTCATAGCAAGGCAATATTTATTATTAAAAGACAGGTGTATACATTATCACCATCTTCCTACTGGCTTCCATCTCATGGTTGATGATGAAATGTTCCTATTTTCCTTACTGGAAAATTCTATTTGTTGGTAACACATTCTTCTCCAAAGGCAGTAAGACTGGTGTTTGCCACTACCCCTCTAACTTTTCATTCCTGTCTTTCCTGAGCTCTCAGGAGTCCCTGCTCAAATCTCTCTGCATTAAGTAAGTTTTTTCTCACTATTGTTTTTTCCCTTACTATTGTATCTTTGAATTTCAGCAAATGGATTCATTATAATGTATTTTGGTCCTGGGACTTTTTTTCAGCACCTAGAGAGTTTGGAGATGCTAAGTGAAGGCAATAAATGTGTAAAGTGATCATTAAACTTAACCTCTCTGAATTTTCTCAATCGACCTAAATATTTTAATACTATTTTTTGTTTTAAAAAATCTTAAAATGTTCTGCCATGATGGAAAGCAAAGCAGTGAATATTTCCATATCTATGACTCAAATGCCACCAGCTTCTAAGTAAATGGAGTTAATTCGTCCTTGCAATGTTAGCGTTATGTGCTTAATGCTCAGTTCAGGGGTTTTATTTTTTCCAGTGCTGCATAACTACACTTATATTTGTGTTATTATTCAGAGTCCACCCAAAGATAACATGAGGACATTCTTTTGCCACTTTTTCCATGTTTGCGCAATCATTTAGTACCATATTTTCCCTTCCAGCTGAAAAGAGAATACATGGACTTGAAGTGCTTCAATATTTTATTTTGATTGTTTTGGAATATGGTTTATGGCTATTGTCATATTGTCTTCATGAACTGTCAGCATCTATCAAGGGCTAAAGTTGTTTAGCAATAGAATACTGCTGCTTTACTGTAGTCTTGCAGTTTGCATTGTATCCCTCAGTTTCACAATCTGATGTAGAGGAAGTATTACTCCTTAATACTCAATTTTTGTTTGAACTGTCCTAGGCATTTGCAGTTGCTGGCTTGGGATCTGGGTTGACAGAGGCAGTCGTGGTTAACCCGTTTGAAGTAGTGAAGGTTACCTTACAGACCAATCAGAATGCTTTCACAGAGGTAGGAAAACTGCTTCCTTCTCCTTTTTCCATTTTATTGGGCATATTGCATTTTGAGGTTCATATTTAGAGCAGAATGTCTGTAATATATTGGTGAATGCAAATGATTTCCCCATAAGCTAAACGGAAATGGAAGAGACCCAACAGCTAATGCCCTCAGGTATGCAGAGATGCCTGCAATGTTGTCAGAGGCATCAGCGCCTCCCCTGTAAATATTCTGTGCCTGAAATGCACCTTCATCCTTCCTGAGCAGCCAGCAACCCAGCACTGTGAGGAATTGCAATCCAGGAGTGCAAACCTGAGCCCCTTGGACACAGCACACTTACCCCAGCAAGCTCCAGATTTCAAGTGAGCGCTGGAAGTTAGCATAAAACACCACGGCCCTGTGCCCTAGACAGAGTCCAGCTGCTGTACTTTATGCAATGTTTCTTGGATGAAATTACTTACAAGACTTCACTTTTATTAGCGCAAACTGGAAAATTGTTATATAACAAGTACATTGATAATTTAAATTCTTGCCCAACTTCAGAGTTTTGTTATTCAAATATTGTTTCGTCCAAAGGAATAATTGTACAAAACATTGGCCACAATTCTGGGTACTGCTGAAAGGGGGAAAGTATTAAACTGGAAAACAGTGATTCATGAAAATCAAGTGTTCTCAGGAATGCACTATCTTCTATTAATTTTAATGCAGAACATGTTCCAGGATAAAGGGAAGGAAGGCAGTAATGAAGTTCTTTTTTCCTTTTCTCATTTATTAAAAATAACAATTGTCAAACCTTCTTTTTCAAAATCTTTTGAGGAATCAGCTGTACCATGGTAGAAGTGCCAAATCACATAAGCATTCACATAAAAATGTTAGCTGAATCCCTGGTGGGACATGATTTTTGCATATTCTACTATTAAGTTTTGACTGAGTTAATACTTGCATGCCTTGTAGCACTCATCTGCACAAATTGAACACTTTTGGGGGGCGCACAGTAAAGAGATTTATGACCTGGCCATTTGCATAATCTGTGGGGGCCAAGCTCCTCAGGTACACTCTGGAAAAATACAACTACTGATTTCCACATGTCATAGAGTAACTGGTACCTACTCTGTAACTCATCCAGAAAAGCACTTTCTTCCAGAATAAATTTTAAAATGTTTGGTATACTCCTGTTCAATTCTCAATGCATATGAAAGACATATTTATTTGCTGCAAGTCTCCAGTCTAGACATTTTTTAAACTTGGGCAGCAAAGCCACTGAACAGATAAATAATGCAGAGCAGGAGTTTAGGATCCTGGAAGAGAGACTGAAAGTAGGAAAAATCAATGTGTGAGGGGATCTGTCTCTCAAGAAGATGATGTGATAAAAATTATTAACTATTACTCCTCCAGTAGTAGTGAACAGATATTCTGGATCTTTCTGTTTCACAGTTGTGAAGATGTAATTATCCCAGCTTAAAAAAAGCTTTTAAGTATAAACAAACCACCATTATATTTTGAACAAACTATTCCTTGTAAAGTTGAAAAACACCAATGTATCCTTTAACTTCATACATTTTAATTTTTTCTCTACTGCAAAATTTATAAACCATCCCAAAGTCTGGAGTGGTTTAGTTTGTCTATTTTAGCCAATTATTTTATTTTGTTACAGCACCCCTTCCTTGCTGACCTTCAGATTAATACAATAATTGAACTGTAGCAACTGTCCAAAAGCATTCTGAGTTGTTTTTGTTCAGGTGAATATTCTCTAATTTAATTTAAATGCAAAATTTCACAAAATCCAAATAATAGTATATTATCATACAAATAAAATTGTGACAGAATGGTATTTGGACCCTACTAGAAACCTATGTTACATTGACAATATTAACTATTTGCTCTAGGGAAAAAAATCCAAGCAAAATTGAGTTCTTAAATCACGAAGATTGTTCTATCACGGACATGTTAATTTTTAATATATCTTTCCAAAGCGTTAGAACTTCAAAATTTGCTGTAAATTAGAAAAAGCTCCAGTGACTTAATACCTTGACATCAAGTTCTCATTAAGAAAATGTTAAAGAACATTCCACAATAAAGCATGTAAACTCAAGCCCATTGGAAGAAGCATGTCCAGAGGTTATATTATACAGCACAAGGCATTACCATGCACTGTTTTTCTAAAAGGTTTAAGTAAAGTGTGTACCTATCCCATTGTGGAGCTTTCATACTACATGATGAAACCTAATGCAATTCACATATTTCTTTGACTATTGTATAGAAATAATAAATATATCTTGTTTAAAAGGAACAAGGAAGAGCATGAGCACATACACTCACACCCAGACTCCAGCACACCCCCAAAGCAAATATTCACACCCTGCAGTGACAGCTGAATTGTTCTGTGGTAGCAGATCATCTTTCCAGGGCTGAGAGATTTAAAGAGGAAGGCCACTACAAATCACGTATCAGCCCTTTTGTAATGTGGATTGCTGTGGGTAAAAATGATGGTGGCTTTTTGTTAAAGCAGACTCCAAGAAATCCAACACTGTGTTGTTTGGTTTTCCTTTTTTTCTTCACTTTCCCTGTAGCCTTGGATAACTCACTGGCTCTAGAAGCTGGTGTGATGATTAAAATCTCACCTGACATAAGAGTTATGATTAATTAAACAAATACATTTTTCTGCTTTATGATGAGAAGAATCTGACTCCAGATTCCACTGCATAGGTCTATATTAAGTAAGAGTCAACAGCTGTGTGAAGTGCATTAACTCCAGATGTTTGTACAATAAATTCCTCTGCCTAAGGTCCTTCCATCATCAATGATGAACCGCAGGCCTTCTATGGCTTCGTCAGTTGACATGATGACGCCTCCTTTGGTAAAAGGGAAGTGCTGCCAAAGGGAGTCCTCTTTGTTACTATAGGGCTGAAAAGGGAAGTCAGGTGTAGACATTGCAGGTGTCTATATTTGGGCTTATTAATCCCATCTCAGGTGTTCAGCAAGTGAGAGGCTTCGCCTCTGAGGCATGAGTAAATCCGTACTCAAGACAAGGGATACCAGGGGACACCTTAATATTGAAGACTGCAGTATTATTTCTTAAAGATCTAATGTCCGTTTTTGGAGTGTAAAAAGGATGTCATTGCTAGTATCCATGTTTTGCATTTCCATTTTAGAACAGATTCTGACTTGAAATCTTGGGAGCAGATAGAAAAGTAAACTCCAGTAAAATATATGCAGAGCATTAGCAGGATAATATTAGTTGCAAAATATGAAAAAAAAAAAAACAAAATGAATCTTTGTATTAAAGATTAAACTCATCAGTCACCTAAATAATCAGTAATATGCTGTGTCAGATATAGTAGCATCATTTGGCTGATGCTGTGGATCTACCACAGTGATATTTTGAAATGGAAAACTATTAAACAAATAAGTATATTGAAATTAGTGGTATTCACAGTGGTGTAGTCAAAATTCTTCTATATTTTCATGTTTGAACCTCCTAGTGGAAGTCATGTTTTGCCTTTCTAATTATAGATTTGGTTACCCAGAGCTTTATGGCTTTATGGCTTTTTTTGGCTTTCTACTCTGGAGAAAGCCAAACTCTATTCACCAACTTTTTGAAAGTAATGTTTCTATAAAGCTGCTAAAAATGTAAAATATTCAGAAGGGGAATAGCTAATTCTGAATATCATGGTATATTCAAAAAAAGTTCAAAGGTGCATGTAAGTCAGGCAGATTCTGTCTGATATGAGACAGTTTCTTCCTTTTTGTCTTTTGTGAAATGAAAATCTGTTACAGTACTACTGTTTTACTGTACTCAAGTCCTGCTTTCATCTTATTCTGCAATCAGAAAAATGAAGAATCTTTTTTTAATTAAAGTTGTGGTTTTTATTGGTCGCAGGAAAAGGAAAATAACAAATACGGTGATACTTAATATAAAATTATAAGAATTGGCAGCACTGTGTTTGTCAACAGCATGGAAATTATGCTATGTTTATTGTTTTCTTTTTGTAAAGATGATCTCTTCCTTCTTTTGCTTAACTTGTGTAGCAACCATCTAGCTTTGTTCAAGCTCAGCAGATCATTAAAAGCGGTGGTCTGGGCTCCCAAGGACTCAACAAAGGCCTCACTGCAACACTGGGCCGTCACGGAGTGTTTAACATGGTTTACTTTGGATTCTACTTCAATGTGAAAAACATTCTTCCAGTCAATAAAGTAAGTTCTTCATACAATGCAATAGACAATCAGATAAGAAGTTTGACATTTTTATTCACACTATTTTTTTGTGCAAAGCTGTGGTATTTAGTGATCAACACTGAATAACCTAGCTCTGTTTTGCAGAAATCTACAGCATTTTAATGGAAGCAAATTAAGGACTCAATCTTCTCACTTTTTAAGCAAAGCTGAGTGTATTCATATTTGAATTATCATTTTTATGAAATCCCCTTTATAGCATGGTAGCAGTGCAAAAAGGCAGCAAATGAGATACAGACATGTTGTGCTTATGTTGGGTATGTATGCAATTTTTTTTGTGGAAAACTGGCCTAGAAGAGAAAAATCAGTTTCTAGAAATTCTGTCAGTACTCACATAGGGGCTAAGCTTGCAGAGGTGGCTGAGCTGCAGGATTTAGGTTATTTTGGCCAGGCACAGGACCTGTTTACTCAAAAGAGAGTTCAACCTAGTATTGAAGGATGACAGGGAAGTTTCATCCTTATGAGAAAGAGACAGTCCAAAAGAGGATGTAAAGGGTCATGCACAGGGACTTTATATCATTTATAATTAAGATTATAAATATATATATATATTAAGATATATAAAGAAAAAAATCATTATAGCTGTAATTTCACTTAAAGAAATTTTGATAGTGCTATATTACTTTAAATAACAAAGGAAGCAAACATTCCCTTTACAACAAAAGGAAATTTTACAAATGAAAACGTGGTAATATCAGCAACTTTTGAAATGACTGTGTGAGAAACAACTAATGGTTTATTAATGATTCCAGTATGCTACTTATTGAAGTCTGTTTTCACTAATGTGATTTTTAGATGATGACAGTTAAACAGTCACAGGTGTAATGTGCAGTGATATACATGTAAGAAGGTGCAATTCACATCAAAAGGGATCGGTTTCTATTCCCATATGAAGTAACACCTCTTTTTTTTTCTGCACTTCTGAGTAGCCTGGTATTTTTGTTGGCAGCGTTGTGTAAATGGAGAAAACCTCCACTTCTTATTTGCAGATTATTACAGTAAATTGAATTGTTCAAGAGCAGCTGACCCACAAGTTTCTACAAGTTCCTTACAGTGGATCTAAGCATATTTTACAGTGCACTTTAGTCACACATTCTAAAACTCAAGGCGCAGGAACAGCTTGTTACTAAGATAGGAGTAAACACTTTTGTGTTGATCAAAAGATTAAAAAATTATAATCACTATGCAGAAAATTCAGGAAAATATGCAGGTAAGGACAGAGGCTAGTGTGTAGCTTCTATGGGAATCATGGGAAATGTTCTTGCATAGGAATTGAACAGTAAGCATGTTGAACAGTAAACAAGGCATAAGCATGCTTTCCTAGCCTTTCAGATTTTAAAAAATAGGAAGCAAGTATTACATTATTAGAAAGATTCAGAGCTTTATGATCTAAAGGAAATTGGTACTTCATACAGATTTTGTATGATGCAGAAAAATTTTAACATCTACAACACGGGTTTAAATATATGTAGAAAACAAAAGAGAAATTACTTCAATGTCAGTCAGTGACCCAGCTGTCCTCAAATATTAGCAAAATGAAAAGGCCATTTAATCAGTGTAGGATTAACTGCAAAAATGTGGGGTTTGCCTGATGCTTAACCACTGCACAGTGCCTTACATGGTGGCTTGCACGGTAGCGTTCTGTAGTGCTGATAAAGCTAAGAGCACTCCCCAGGCCAGCCAGTGTCAGTGCCATAGACAGTCTGTACAGAGACATATAGCCAATAATTCTGATCAAACTTCCATTAAAATCAATGCAAAACTTACCCTGAATTTAGGAAGACATAGATCAGGCTTCATCTGGCTGGTGCTAGCCAACATTATGTCTCAGGTACTTACATGCATTGCATTTCACTTCAGTGACTGCTAAATGGAAGTATTTGACAATAATTTATGACCTGTAACAAATCTCTTCTGTCAGTAGGCAGGTACTAGAGGCTTAGAGATATCAAACCTGTACAAGGAATTTGGTAGAAGCTGGTTTGCAGTTAGTCTGAAAAATACTTAACTGTTGTTAATTTCTCTAGATTTCTCACATACTTGATTTAATTACAAAATCTGGTTTGTTAACTTTGTATATTTTGCCAGAAAACAAAGTCTTAAAGCCAGTCTTGTAATATTGACAAATATATAAAAATGATAATATATAAAAATTGTGAAATTTGAATACTACACTTGTGAAATAATTTTGACTATTTGCTGTCCACCATCTGTAACATAAGTGGAAAAATATATTAAAATCTCTGAATGAGCCTTTTAGCTGTCAGCTAAACTGTGCATTAAATTTGCATCCCAGTTAGGGATGTTTGCTGCCTATTTTGCCAAAAACAATAAATCTTGTAGGTTGAGTGGTCAAATTATATCAATGACATGTGTGGGTTGTAAATGTCCATAATGAATAATTTCTCATATGTTCAGTCTATTCTGCTAAACAGATCATTTACAGCCAACCCTGTGCTCTGTTTTGTGAAAATGGAATAAGCCAGATTTCTTTCAGTGGCCACTAATGTAGCAACCATAGAGAATTAGCAGCTGCGCCTCTGCCCTAGCAATGAAATTATTTTTCAGATAGCATCTACTTTTATAGTGCATTTCATAGGTGTCCAGCAGCTTTGAAATTTTTTATCATAATTAGATTTTCTTTTAAAAATTAGTTTCATTAAAACCTTGGCTTACTACCACCTCCAAGTGGCTGCCACGTTTCTCAACCTGCCAAATTTCCTCACGCCTGTTAAAAGCCCCCTTC